>NC_050454.1:38651934-38951934 GCF_903995425.1 Onychomys torridus | reverse complement strand
CTCCTCTCCTATCTGTAAGCATTCAGTATGTGAGACTTTTTCTCTGGCAGCACCAGCAGACTTTTGCACCACAGTGATATGAAAAATAAAATTTTAATTGTATCAGTTGTACCAGGATTTTTCTTTGGGGCCAGCAACCAGCTGCCAAAATCATGACACAGAGACTTAATATTAGTTTTGCATGCTTGACCTAACTTAGGCGCATTTCTGGCTAGCTCTTTTAACTTATATTCACCTGTTTCTCTTCATCTACCTTTTGCCTCAGGGTTTATTACCTCTCTTACTTCTGTATGTCTTACTTTTACTGCTTCTCTACTTTTGCCTGGCTTCTTCCCTCGGGCATGTCCCTCATTCTCTTCTCCTCCTCCTTTTATTCTTCTTTCCTCTTCTCAAGCTCAGATTTCTCCTCCTATTTATTCTCTCTGCCACCAGCCCTGCCTATTCCTTTTCTGCCTAGCTATTGCCCATTCAGCTCTTTATTTGACCACTCAGGGGCCTTAGGCAGGCAAGATGAGACAAATGCAATACATCTTTATATAATTAAACTAAAGTAACACACTGTTACACAGTTAAAGTAATATAACACATCTTTACATGATTAAAATAATATTCTACAACAATCCATTTCCTTTAAAAATATCTGTTCTGGTATAGTATTGTCTGACCATTATGTATTAGGCAAGACATGGATTAGACCATAAAATTTATAATAAACAGGAAAATATTTTTCACAAATCTAGGGGATGAGAGGTAGAAGCAAAGGTGGTAGTTATTGGACTAAGTTTTCTGTAGAAGACTACATCCTCCAGAAAGGAATATCACTTGTGTGTTCACACAAGGTGGATAGTGAGAGGCAAGCAAACCACCATACAGTGAGTGAGATCTGTTTTATCATGGCTTAATCACATTCATAAGGGCCCAGCCATTCCTCTGTTGCCTGGAGTCTTTGTGTAGGGTTGAGGCCTCGTGGGTTTTCCCTTATCTACCTTGGCACATCTATTCTTTGCCTGCCAAGCTCATGTTACACGATAAGAAGGATTGTTTATTTCTTCTTTGTCAGTAACAAGTAACACAGAATTCAGTATCATGCTAGTCTGGGTTCAGATCTAAGTATTCTGCATTTAGTTTTCTTTTCCTGGACAAGACAAATTTCTCTGTTGTTTTCACCTACTAAATGAGAATCATAAAAGTGTCCATTCCCTCAAGGTATGCAGATAATAGAAGATTCAACTGTATTCAAACGTTTTGACACAATGACAAGCAAATAGTAAACACCAGATAGATGATGGCCAGTGTTATCTCCAGGATTAATATGATTATTTCAGTAATAGCACAGCCTATCACTATTAACAATTACATTATGAACTCTTTCACTTTCTTTCTCAAGGCAGTCTCCTTACCTGCCTTGAAGAGGTGTCACTGGCAAGTAAACTGGTCCTTTTGTGTGACAACTAGTGCCTTCCCCATTCTACTTGAATCCCACTAGGTAAACACCAAGCAGGATCAGCTGAGGTGGGGGAATGGCTTTCTGACTGACATCCCTGATCCCTGTTCTCAGTAATCTCCCCCCGTGTAAACTTTTTCCCTTGAATTCTTCATTTAAATTTTTACTTTATTTTCATTGTCATCTCATTTTCATTGGAGATAGTCATCTCCTTATAGAATTGCCATAATATTTAAAGAAAAAGGCACATACAACAATGCTGTAGGTAGCTTTATAGTTTCCCTTTATTGAGTAAATGTACTAATCATTTGGTGCTGACTGTTGATGGGCAGTGACTCTCAGCTGCTCTCTTCTACAAGAACTGTGCTTGTCGGGTTGTTTTTGAGGAATACCTGGAGGCACCACAGCTACTGGTGGACTGGTAAGGGACTGCAAAAGGACACACCTTTCCTGGCGGTGGTGGCACAAGCCTTTTATCCCAGCACTCGGGAGGCAGAGCCAGGTGGATCACTGTGAGTTCAAGGCCAGCCTGGGCTACCAAGTGAGTTCCAGGAAAAGGCGCAAAGCTACACAGAGAAACCCTGTCTCAAAAAACAAAACAAAAAAAAGGACATACCCCTTGCTCTACGCTCAAATGTTTGTGCTATAAATTGTACCCATTGTTAATGCTTTGTGTCACTCAGCTACTCATTCTGAAGCTACATCCAGTGTGACTTCCTATCATCTTTGGAGTTTTCATTTTTCTGGGCAACACATCCATAATTCATTACATATCTGAATCCTTCATTTAGATTTTGCTCTGGAGATGAGCACTAACTTTACATACATCTATATCAGGTTTTGACATAATATAATAGTAATGAGGTTTTTTCTAAGATGTTATAATAGATCATGACTCATTGAGAAATTTTAGAGAATTTTTCCAGTGCTGTTATTTTACTTAAGTTTCATTCATCAATTTTTTTCTTTGACAATTTCACACATTTTCAAAACCTTCAGATTAGTCTTCCATCCATCTTCTCTTCTCCCCACATGTATCATCCACCTTCCTTAACAAGTACTTTTCTCGCATTCATGTCGTTTTGTCTTCTTTTGTGACTTACTGATTTTCAGTTAAGTCCATCTATATGACTATAGGTTTGGCACTATCTATTGGAGGCTTGTGGGCTTGATACTGTGTGCATGTGCGAAGACAGTACCTGCTTTTCCTTCATAATCCAACAGTACCAGTACCAAGGGTTCAGCATAAAAGAGATGGACTATTTGACCACCCCCATTTAAAATGTGTATATTTATAACATACAGATATGATCTTTCTAACTGTGTAAATTATAAAGGAGTCAAATTCTGGACTTGGGTGGCCAGTTGGCCATTCATGTGAAACAGTTCCTCACTACCCTCACCTCTCCAGACCTGCTTCTCACCTCAGCCCACAAACCATTCTGCCTCTTCCTCCCTTCCACTTCCTCACCCTGTATTTCCTCACCACAATGGTGTCCGACTGCCCAGTGCCAGTGCTCTTGATTGGGTCACAGATGGTGCTTGGTTGGGTATTGACCGCCTGAGCCATAAAGGATGGCATGGAGTTGTTGTCTTTCCTCTCTTCCGTGCCCAGGACTATCGACCTCTGGCAGTACTTGGTATGATGGTACCTGAGAGTCCAACACCAGAGACTCCTGGTTGATTGTGGGGCCCACAAACCCAAAAGTCTAGGAGGGTGCCATCTGTGTCCACAGCCAAATTACGCCCAAGTGGGGCTGGCGGCTCCTGGTTGTAAAATCTACTTTTAGTACTATCTAATATATTAAAAAATATTTGACTCATTCAATAAATGTTTAAAGATGATAATTAAACTAAAGTTATTATGATGGATTTCTTGACCATCAGGTTAAATTACTATGTGACAGATCTTTGCTGATTGATAAGAATCAAATGATCAACACAATAAGAATACCTTCTCCTCCCATAAAGTGTCTTATAGTTCAGGGCAGAATTTATACACATCCACACATTAAAAAGAAAATAACTTCTTTAAAAAAACAACAACAACAACAAAAACACCATCATTCTTTGAAGTTTCTATGAAGAAGAAAACCATAATAGAGGATGAGCAAAAGTCTAAATTTAAAGTGACCAGAAGCGACTTCACTGAGTGAATGCCAGTTTGTCTGCAACCTGAAGAATATGCAGGAGATACCGTGCATGAGCAGAGAGGACGGCCTCATTTACAAGGGTCTTTAGGACAGATCTGATACTTTGCAAAAAAAACAAAACAAAACAAAACAAAACCATTGTTTGAAAAGTATAGTGAGTGATACCATAGTAACAAAGATAACAAGGGGTAAGATCACAAGGCATCGATTTTATGCCATGCATTGGAGTTTGGACTTTGCTCTATATGCATAAGAAACCACTAAAGGTTTATAAATTGAAGGAATGAGGAGTAATGAAATTTGACAAAATGATAGCAAATCAATTTTAAAAGGCAGGAAAGGAAGCAGAAAATCAGACACTGTTGTCAATGGCTGAGTCAGTGATCTTATTGGACAGAGTGCAAGCAGTGGCGATACAGAAAGAGTTTAAGAGAGTACTTGAAGGTGATTGGATGTGGTGGATCAAGAGATAGAAAGCAGATTTGGTTGGTTCAATGAACATATAGGCAAGAGGGAAAAATGTGAGAAGGCAAGGGTAAAGTGGCAGATAATAGACCTGACTTCAGAAATGTGGCCATGGGCATGCAAAATGGGGATTGTAGTATTTAAATGAGTGCCAGCCAAGTTGGACTGTGAATAATGATCTATTAATGAACAAAACACAGTGTGTTTTAAATTGAGATTCAATCCACTTATAGAGGAAGATGCATGAAGATGGTGTAGGACCTAATATTTAAGCTGGTGAAATATGACTATTTAGGACAAAGAATGAAAGAGGAGGGCTAGTGATGCTGTCCATAGGGAAAGAGAGAATAATAACTAAATGGGCTATGAGAATCATATAAATATTTTAATAAATGGCTAATAGAATATTAGAGGCATGTATATTTGTGTTTTACTCTAAACCTTTCTCAAATTCAAATTTTATGTGTTTCCTTTTTTTTTTTGCTTTCAAAATATCCTGAACAATATATTACACTTAATGCATAAAACTTGCATGTAACAGGTAGTAAAGTAAAATGTTACAGAAGAAAAAAAAAATGAGTGGTGGCTATTTGCTGCAAGTTTATGACTTTTGTCCTTGACTGTTTTATTGTAGCTAGGGGACACTTTGAAATAAGTTGTTAGGGTTTCAGTCCTTGAATGTGATTGCACACTCAACAAATGGCAGCCCACATAACCTTTATACTACCAAGTTCAATAAGACTGTGGAAGACAATGGAGACAGAACATCAGTCCAAACTAAAGAGAGACCAGAACAACAAGACTTAATCTAGCCATGTGTTGTGTGGGACATGCTGTGCACTACACTTGGACACTTGCTGATTTGAATATTAACTCTGCTGTTACTATTAGTATGTAAATTGGACAACAGCTAACTCTGAATATTCACTTGGAATGATGAATGTAAGTGTTCCAAATTCATAGTAATGTAAGTAACTTTCAAATTCTGTCAAGTAAGAAGAGAAATTAATATCTTCATTATATAAATACATTTTATACAACATGAACTTTAATATAAACATTGAATTAATATCTTAAACATTGAACACATAGTATACAACTCTTGTTATATCTGAGACATTTATCAAAATAAGTTCTTCAAATGAAAAACAAACACACGATATTAGATTGAGTTATGATATGCAAGCCATTTTCAATTTATCATGGCCTTTGCTCTTAAGGATAGAACAACTTATTATAAATTCTTCATGCTATGGGAACCTGAACTCCTCAGGGTGTTTTCTGTATTATTATATAAACTCTCTTTCTCTGATCAATCTAAATTGATTTTAGCATAGCTATAATGATCCAAGAATTCATATTATCCCCGGAGATAATGCCTCAAAGAAAGTAAGTTAATTCTTTGGCTATGTCAAATCCTTCAGTGATAATTTATTTTATAATCAGTAAAGCCAAAGAAATGATGCAGCTGTTTACTGTGGAGTAGGAAAACTGAATTAACCATTCATTCTCAGTCTTACCTGTGATTGTAAATTTCATATTCCTTTGGAAATTATATTGTTAATTCTGATCTTTAGAATTTAATGCTAATACTGAATAAAACACTGAAGGTCCTTTGGGCTGGAAACATACAACAATGTTTATGATGATATTTCCCAATCCTATTTTTCTCTTTCTCTAGTTACTTCTAGGTTCCATGTTTGCTTCTTTACATGAAGCTAGGATAAATTGATATGAGCTTACTATCTGTTTGCTTTGCACCAAGAATCCCAGGCAGAAGTGTATAAGCTGGGCTGGATCCCAAGCTGGTATTCCCACTGTGCCTATGCATTGTGGCATTGATCACATGTACTTCTCTTTCAAAGATACATCCCATGCTTTGTATTAGAATTAATTTGATATTTGACTCCATGAAAGAAATATCAAACCTGATTCTTTCTAACCCTTGTTGTCTTTCTGATGCCCAGGATTTCAAAGCAGAACCAAGAACTTTGAGTATAATAGGCATTATTCATAGAAAGTCTGAGTATTCTCTTGAAATGGTGCATGCCCACAGGTCGAATGTGAAGTGTACCATTTTAAGGAACTTCTCCTTGAAAATAAAACAAATACCTCTGAAAAAAAGAGGGCCATTTCTATAGCCATCTGTGCTCAGAGTTTCATATTTCTATTTACTCAGGTGATACCTTATCTATGAGTAAGACAAAACTTCATAGTTCTGGACATGGTGATAAGTCTAACCATTCAGACTGTGGATGTCAGACTTCTATTACGGAAAAAATGTACTTGAGCAAATCAGAGCTTACAAAAGGAGGGACGATTTACTTTGGCTCATGGTTCAGAAGTTTGGGTCAGTCCATGGTTGTTTAACCTGGTAATTTAGCTTTGAGATGAATCAGGAAGTCCATGGTGGGACAGACCTTATCAAACCACAGTGATGTCTAAGGTAATAAATATACCTAGTGTGTAAAAAGGCATGTATCACTGCCAAAACAGCCTGATAGAAATATGGGAGTTTGTGAGTAGGAAGCTGTAGAAAGAACACCATTTTCACCATGAAGTGGTTGTGCATAGGAGGGGGCTTCTGGCCCACAAGTCCCTTTCAAGAACACCTTGCCACTGTGAAGTCATTAGTTCCCACTTTCAAAAGTTTCTAACACTTATGAATATCACACAAGATAGCAACACAGGAGACTGCATTACATTCTAGTTACAACAGGGTTATCATATCAAAGCTGCTTTTCAGACTTGGTACATACTGTAGCTTTGATTTTGAATGTTCCTTAAAGATTCATGTGGCACTACTGAGAGATTGAGAAGCCTAAAAAGGAAAAAAAAAATGTAGAGCCTGGTGGAAGATCTATACATCATTGGTAGTTCACCATTGAGAGGTCTAGGGATCCAGACCTTCTGGCTGTCATTTGTTCCCTGTCTGTGGAATGAGTAGTTTTTCTCTACCACACTTAGTTGATATAATGTGCTGCCTCCCTACAGGTTCAAACTGATAGGTCTAATTGATCATGAATTGAATCCTGCAAAAATGATTTGCTAATATAAGCCACCTTGGAGCTAGAGTTATGGCTCAGTGGTAGAAAGTACGCATTGAATTTACATGGAGGCTCACAACTGTGTGTCGCTGCAATTTCAGGACACCCATCATGTTCTTTCAGCCTCCATGCACAAATACACACAATGCATGTAATACCCGCATGCAAAACACTCACACACCTCACCATAAAAACAAATAAATCATTAAAAGTAAACCACACCAGTTCCTTTTTGTTCTTAAACTTCTCCATTGTCTGAGACTTAGCATGAAGAGTTTCTATCATTCATGGCTGTTATACCACCTGTCCTCAAAACTCTGAAGAACTGAACCCCCAGTGCTAGGGACTCCCCCTTGAAGAAACCGTTCTTTGTTCTGGTCCCTAGCAAATTCCCTTGCTTTTAAGCAGGGGCAATTGTTCAGCAGGAGGGGTTCAGGGCTTTTCATTCTCAGGGTGGGCTGTGAGAAGAGAGTGAAAATGTAGCCACATCTGAATTGGAGCAATCAGATCAGACAGCACCCTGTGTATGATCAGATCAAACCGAAATTTTGAGATCCCATTTACCATTCACATCCTTTGCAGCAGGCAGCCAGGAGCCTGGCGTGAGGACTTGCCTGTCTGCATATCAACTCAATGAACTGATCTCAGCAGGTGAGTCCTTAGAGCAGAGTGTAGGTAGCAGAAAGGGAAATGTGTTAGCTGAGTGGGGAATAGAAGCAACTTCCCTTGTCCTAACCAGTTGTTCACATATATCCTGCTATGATATTGTATTCCATCCTCATTCTGTTCAGTCCTGTATCATATATTTCTCCATTGAAGGTTTTTATTTTTGAACTTCAGAAGTATGTAGAAATGATACAGTGGTCTTACCTTCTCAAATTCAAGAACCGAAGACAGAACTCAGTCCTAATGAAGGACCAAAGGGATGATGTAATACATTATCTTTAATTCCAGACAGGTCCTATATTGCCAGGGACAGCTGTTTAGCTGTGTGACTCCAACCAGAGCTGTCTGTTCTCCACTTTAGGGATTTTGTTGGATCTTAAGAGGCAGAGCATAGATAGACACTTGTAAAATATAAGTGGGTAACTTTATGAGTTTGGAACTCCAAAAGGGCTTCCCAAGAACAGACAGTTACTGAACTAATAGTCTTTAGCAATTATCAAGAGAACACTAACAGATCATATGTCAAACTGCACAACTACATTATGATGCTCCTTTCAAAGTACACTGTACAGTGGTATCATTTCAATTCTATCCTCTTGCCTGGGTTAGCTGCATACTTTTCCAGGTAGGAGTTCTCCTTCGTTAAGTCAATATTAACTATTGTTTTTGTCTAATATCTTTTCAAAATAAGCATCTAAAATTTGCTACACATAAAAGCAATCTTTTCTGTTCTAAGATCAACAGAAATTTCCCAGAACTTTTTTGTCTTTACACATAAAGACATCGATACACCTGTCTGTTACTGGATGCATGTTACTACATGGATTGCCCAAGGCCAAAAGCCTTGACTTTAGATGGACTCAAGCCTTGGTGATAGTTGGGCTCAGCACTGGCATTGAGTTGAAATCCTAGGTGTCTTAAGAGGGGACTCAAGGATTTTTGCAGTCTGGTCCTTCTCTCATGTCTCACCATTCTCCAGTGCACTACAACTTCCAGCTCTGTGTCTTTGTACGTTATGTTTCATGCTGCATAAATGTGCATGAAATGTCTCTACTTCTGGGTACCTTCATTGCTTTACTTTATCATATATGATTCTGTTAATCCTATTAGACTCGACCAAAGGTTCCTGGTCTATCTTAGCAGGGGGGTTTTCATGCTCTCCTTTGAGTTCCTTGAGCATTTTTCTTAAATCACAAGTTAAACTGTTTAGCAATGAATATATATTTTCTTTTTAATCAAACCTCTGAACAAACATGAAATTTACTTTTAAGTAATTAGTTTCTATATACCAGATATGGGACCTTTTGCTTTCACATGCATGGGTTGTATTTAACTTTCCATGTTTTATGAAACAAACAGTCTCAAAATTGTTTTTATAAGAAAAGTAATATTTAGAAGCCTCCTGTAAGATGAAACAGTTCTGATAATGAAAAACAAAATTCTGTAGATGTTTTCAGACTTCATTAATCAAGACTTCCTCAGTGCTAGAATTTTACTAAAATCTAAGAAGATTTCTGTTACTATGTATTATTGTTGTTCTTTAGGATTTGTTTTAAACAAGGCATCACCAAGCCTTGGCTGGCTTCAAACCACTGCTCTGCTGCCTACTGTTGCAGATTTGAGTGTTAAGATTGCACTTCAGCAATCTTAGGTGGGCTCAGCACTGACATTGAGTTGAAATGCCAACGTACCCAGATTTCACAATTCAATAAATAAAAGAGTTAAGAAAAATAACTAAGAATGGAGAAAGAATTATGGAAAATGGAAAGAGAGATGTGAATCAGACATTCAACCAAATAAACTACATGCTAGAGAAAATTTTCTCAACATATATGTGGTACACAGAATCATTGGGTTTTGAAATTTCATGCTTGTTTGGCTTTGTCTTAGTGATTAGAATGCAGTAAGAGTAGAATGAAAAGCAAACTACACACATTATCCACCCGAATTTCTAAAGTATCCAGTGAGGATGAATTTTAAATATGTGCAGTTTAAAAACATAGATTACTTTTCTGAAATATAGCATATTAAAGAAAACAGCATGTACTTATAGTTTACACATTGTGCAGTTTAATCAATATTGTTTTTCCAACAGATGGCTATGCCCACATCTAATTACAATATGGTTAAGAAAGGTTGGAGTGCCACAGAATGATAATTTATAATAAAGAACATAGATGAAAAAATCATAGTCAGCATTTATTTGACATGGTCTTTTTATTAATAATACAAATCAGTCAGCTGCTTTATTGATTTTTGTATTTGAATTTATCTATTTCCTATAAAATATCATTTTACTAAGGTGGGATTGAAAAACAAATCACATATATTTATATTGTATAAGGTGATGTTTTATTGTGTGTGTGTGTGTGTGTATATATATATATATATATATATATATGTTACAACATGCTTAACACAATAAAGCTAGGTAACACAGCACTTCAAATGATACCATTTTTTTGTTCTGAAAAAGTTTGTGAAATACACCCTTTACAAATTTCAGGTATGTAGTCTAACACTACAGACTCTACCAGTCTCTGTCATGTATGTATGGTCTCCACAGTTTTTAATCTTAGCTTCTGACTCGATTTCCCATTCACTGCCCCTGGTAACCACCATTCTTGTTATGAGTTTCCCATGTTGTTGTTGTTGTCTTCCTCTTGTGTGAGAAATGGTAGCAATTCTCTTTGTGTATGCGGCATAGTTTTTTCCCAACATAATGACCTTATGATATAAACATGCTGTTACAAATAGTGAGGTTTCTTTCTTTACCACTGGGAGGAGTGCATACATGTGGCTAGGTGTCATACTTTCTTATTCATTCATTTACTAATGGATACTTAGATTGCTTCCATTTCCTGGCTATTATGAGCAACCATGCACTAAACACAAGGGTGCCTATTCTAACTCCCTGCTGGCTTGGATGATCTTGGGCTTAAAAGTTTTCTCTGAGATCCATTTTCTCCCACTAGGTCCATAGTTAGTGACTGCATGCCCACATTGTGCCTGGTGGCTGGCATTTCACTCTATTTTTCTTTGCCTTATTTGATATTTTTCCTATTGAAAAATACTGTCAAATGCTCAAAAAATATCATAAATGACACAAAATAAGAAAATGCTAAAATTACTGTTATTTTCTTACTTTAAGAGAATAGATAAGCCTTAGACATTTTATAGAATAAAATGAAAATGTGCACACACCACACACACTCATTCTCCCACTGAACAGAGATGATATGTTTTGTTTAAACATTTTGAAATGTATGTGATTTTTCAATGGGTGTATATTTTTCATATTTTACCTAATCTACTTCTAGAAACAATCTCTTTGGGTTGGTTTCATTTTTCACAAATCAAAAGGAAGTCAGGCAATCAGAAAACAGTGATGAAAGCCAGAAACACTAAGATTTGAAAAGAGAACTTAAGTATAAAATACACATATAGGATTCTGGAAACAAAATAAGTACAAATAGTAATGCCTTCATGACAAATTAGGAAATCGAAAATTTATGGAACTTTCTCCATGGATTGGGGAATAAAAGGGGCTCTACCTTGTTTCTAAAGCCAACACAGGTTAATAGTAAATCTAAAAAAGAGGAATATGAAAAAAGAGAAACTAAGTCATTTTCATATTTGAATAAAAATATATGGACTTAAAGCAGCAGGCAAAAATGCACTGAGTATAAAAATACTGGCTATGATATCACAGTATGTTTTATCTCAGAAATTCCATGTTATTTTTTTAAAGGAATTTTTTTATTCATTTTACATACCAACCATAGATCCCTCTGGCTTTCCTCCTTGCTCTCCTCCAGCCTCCTCCCACCCACCCCTTCATTCCCCATTCTTTCCTCTAACAAGGTATGGTCTCCCGGGGAGTCAGCAGAGCCTGGTACATTTAGTAGAGGCAGGGCCAAGACTCTCCCAGGAATTCCATGCTATTTGACAGGAGATCATATAACGTGATTCATCACTTTTTTAGTTTAAATGAGAAACTTGATCATCCACACAGATGCAGGAGAGTCCTTTCACAATTTTGACAAATTTACTTTATGATACAATGTGGTGATATTTTAATTGTGCTGAAATGTGATTTTATTATTATGGTAATAAATAAAGTTTATTTATTTATTAACCTGGAGGTCAGAGGTCTTAGTGAGCCAGTTCTTGCCTTGACTTCCAGGACATGACTGGGTGGTGATATTTGATTTGTGCTCTAATAAATAAAGCTTGCCTGGAGAGAAGAGGAAAAAAGCCAGCCATTATAAGTAAACACAAAAGTCATACAATCTTAGCACAAGCCTTTAATCCTATCACTTGGGAGGCAGGGATCTGTCTAGATCTATGTGAGTTCAGGGCCACACTGGGAACAGAGCCAGGTATGGTGGCACATGCCTTAAATTCCAACACCAGTTAACCATGGAGGTCTGGAGGTCTGTATAGACAGACAGGAAGTGACAGAGCTGGGCAGGAAGATAAAGTGATGAAGCTGGACAGAGAGAGCAAATCAGATAGCAGAGCAGCGTGGGTAGATAGGAAATAACTCACCTTTGGACGCAGAGGTATAGGTGAGGTGAGGTTAGCTTGTGGCTGTTCCTATTCCTCTGATCTCTCTCAGGCTTTAACCCCTATATTTGGCTCCATGTTTTTATTTAACAAGACCATTTAGAAATTCATCTACATGACTGGCTACAACTTTGAATTGCAAGCCAATGAAGCCATTTTCTCCCACAGCTGCTTTTGGTTAGAATATTTGCCACAGCAACAAAAATGAAACAAGTTCCCTCGTCCTGATTTAAAAATAAAAAATACAAGGACTTCAATTTTTTTTTCTAAAATAATCAGGATAGTTTGTGTCCTGAAGGAAAATCTAAATTAACTACCTGCATCTTAGATGACAACATTAGTACTCAAAATATATCGATGAAAATCACTGATGCTGATAGACTCATACAATTTGTCTAAGTGAAAATTTAAGTTTGAAATCGTCCCCATAGTTTTTCTTTGTATGTGTTGTTTGGGAAATCCATATGTGTATACTCTGTGATGGCTGAGCAACAGCACTAGACAAAGAGAGGGACGCAGGAGGTTAGAACTTGAAGATACTACAAGTAGTCATAGCAGGTAAGCCACATAGTGTTCAGTGTCATATGGGAAGTTACACAAGCCAATGCTGGAAGGCACACAGTAGTCACACATGCAGACCAGAAGACAGGCCACAGGTAAGGAAGAGACACCTAGACTAGTTGGCTGGCCAAGGGCCCTGACCTCTGACCTCAAGGGCATATTTAGAACACTGGGCAAACGTGGCATTTTTCCAGGAATAGTTGTAGATTGTATGATGATTATATCGCTGATTACTCTTAGTTCTCCAGATGTCAGGGCTCAACCACCTTTAGGTGACTCATTGTCTTGGATGTCCAGGGCCAGCTGTGTTTTAGTTGACTCATACTGGGTATCTATATCAGCACCATGTTCTCTGAATTTAATGGGCCTTTACAGCATCCTGGTTCCTGCATACCCTATCCATACAGATATTCTGATGTTTTAAAAATATTTCAAGTTCATTCATATGATTATTAGTCTCTGAATTTTAATTTACATGATATGATAATAGTGTCAATGTGGCTTTCTCAAATAATATGTATCATGAAAAACTAAAAAATATAGATGATAATAATAATTTAAGCAGTATCTAAAATATATAAGCTGTAACATATGTAAACAGCACATATGCTAAAACACTATCCACAATCTGACTGAAAGAATTTGTAGATCATATCATGGGCATGAAGTTAGAGACAGGAAACCTTTGAAAACATTGTTTAAAAATTAAACTTGTTTATATATATATATATATATATATATATATATATATTAAAATAAAACTAGAATTTTTAAAATACTAGTATTGATTATTAAAGCAGAATGTTATACGTTTGAAATGTCAGCATAAAGGAAAGAGCAGCAACTACTGACATGTTTAAATGTTATAATTTTCCTTCCAAATAAGTATCTTGATAATATTTTGGTTATCAGTGTCCACATAGCAATCATCAACAATGATGCCACTGATAAATAAAGTTCCAGAATTTTTGAGAAATGGATCAATGGCTACTCTTCTGGATTTCTCCAATTTATGCAATAGAGTCTTACTTATAGAAGCATCATGTTTAATTTTATCAATACAGTTAATGAAGATATGAAATATATTTTGTTAAAAATCAAGTAGAATGCAAATAAAGAACATAAAATTGAATAAACTGAATATAATGGCTGCCTAAGAGGATGATTTCCTTGACACTCTAGGTAATGAGCTTGTAAACTAATAAGAAAACTATGACAAGCATATCTAATTAGTTTGTGGCCAGATCTGTTGAGAGGAGAAAATTATTTTTGGCTGGGAGAATAATTCACTAAGAATGTAATAACTGAGTTGCAGCTTGATGGAAGGATAGGGCATGATAAGCATGGACTGGAATGAGAATTCCAGGTGGAAGATGCTACATGTGCACAAGCACAGAGGTGAGAGATGAGACATCCACAAGTGGAGAGAATGTGGCACCCAGGTATCACAAATTGGAATGTTCAATAGCATGTTGTAGTCTATAGCCTTTACTTATGAAACAAAGACATTGAATAGAGGAGGATATAGGATGCAATGCACAAGCAAGCAACATTGAGGAGACAATAACTCAAGCAAAAATGTAATAACTTTCCAAAACAATAGCATTCCGGATGGATAAGATTGATGCAGGAAAAAAACAAAAAAACGAAGGAGTCAGTTCATTAGGTGGCTGATGTCGATACATGGGAAATCATTCACTGGATGAATATTCACTGATTGGCAGGGATTAGAGATAACCATGAAGCAAATCATTAAAAAAAAACCCTGCTTTCAAGATCTTATTGATAGCAAGGAGGAGATGGATAATTAGCAATAATCTACTAGTACAATTTAAAGTAAGCTACAAAGTCAGTGTTACAATGATATCAAAAGTAGGGAAGATAAGAATGCAAGTTTTGTTTTGGAACACAGGAGCATGTACAACTTTATACAAGGTTAGGGAAAAGTATCACTGTGACGGGGATGTGAGTGAAGACATGAAAGAGATGAGGGATTCAGTCCTCAGCTATGTCAGGAACAGTAATCAAGAGAGAAGTCATGCCAGAAGCTAATTTCTTGAGTCAGAAGTATGTTAGAGAATTACAGAGTCAGCTGACGGTAGGTATGTGTTGGGAAAAACAGGTCACAGAGAGACTACACAAGACTCTGTGTATGTTCCATGTGAGGGCTTGGGATTTTATTAAGTAGGTTAAGGGAGATATCAGAATCCTTGATCGCAGATGTTTTGTAATATGTCTTGAATGTTAACAGGATGGCTATCATTACCATAGTGAAAAAGGACACCACAGACACAGAGAGAATATATAGGAGACAATCAGATCAAACTCCCAAGAGTAGACATTGTCTTGACCACTAAATGTGAAGTGATCGTGGCTGTTAAGTTGATGACTCACACAAGGAGATCAAGACAAATGTCATAGTGATGGTAAAGATAATAATATTGTTTGGATCCATGCTAAATTTTAAGTGTAAATAATATCAAGTAGGGTTTAATATATAAAGTTATATAGTCATCTTCTCAGACAGTGTGCAAATTATTTGGAAAATCTGTTTAGTGAAAACTTGTTAACTGTAAAGGAGTTAAAAGTGTGTTGATGTAAGAAAAATAACCTTCTTTAAATCATTTGGAAACTGCCAGACAGAAGGTACACTAGAAAGTTTTTTCTTCTCATATTTTCTGAAGACATGACCTTAGGCATTGAACACAGACCAGGGATCTGCTATATCCAAGCATCCTTGATATGACATTCCTAGCATGGAAATAATAATCACACATTTATATGCAAATATGTTAAATAATGGTTTATTTGGCACTACTCCAGTAAGTGGTTACTGTAAAATTACTTTAATCATACAAATCTCCATCATCTTGGAGCCTTTATATCATTCATTATTGCTAACAGACAGATAGATTATTAAAAGTATGATATTATGAATGGTCATATAAATAAATAATCACATTGGAAGATGGCATCTCTGGCTGAGGGTTTTGGTGCGGTGATGTCAAAATCTCTGAGACTGAGATTCAAACATCAGTAGTAAACCATCCTAATTCCATGATTAAGTCAAGACTGGAGGACACATAACTAACTGGGAGTAAACTTCTTTCTGGAAATCAGGTTACCACTTATATTTGTAATGCCTTGTCTAATAACAAACAAGCACCATTAAGAGATCCAAGATGACAACCTCCTGAATGAATGCTAAGTCTAGACAAGATTATGGCTCAAGCAATTTTCGACACAAAACAAATATTTTGTTCAGATAGACCTGACTCAGGAAAAATCATGAAGCCAAGGGTGCATTGTAGCATGACAGAGTTAATTCATCTATTGATTAGCGACATGGACCAGTTATGGGTTCTTTGGCTATATGTCTTTGTTTGGGTAGGTGTTTGAATGTTAGGAGCTGTACCTTGTGCTAAGTCTGAGAATATGAAAGCTAAAATCTCATTTGCATACCAAGAATCTTGTGTTTTACGTATTAGAAGAGTTTATTGTTTTGATAAGCTTTCGAATTATTAGTAAGCAAAAATGGAGTACTGTGAGGAAATAGAATTTATCTACAGATATGCTACCAGGAGTAAGGAAGTGGAGTTGATATTCTCCACATTAGTCCTCAGGTCTAAAATATAGGACTATACAGTTACTGCTTCTCACATTGAACAGAGGAAGCCTGAGATAGCTGCTGTCATCTATGATTCTCACACAATTTATTCCTGTATCTTTATATTTCGTAGGTGTAGAGAAAACTAAGATTGCTGCTCTGTTGCCAAGTGTTACCACACAGAGACCTTCAAAATGGAAGAAACCAAAAACTCTTATCAACCTAATTTCTCAGGAGTAAAGTAAACTAACAGTGTGACTATCCTCATGCCTCACTATTGCAAATTAGAATTTCCTCAATAAATGCATGTTCTATTATAGAGGTTGATTTACTTAGCTCTGGTATAAAACTCTTTTGAATGAGATGTCTATTGATTACAAATATAGATCTTGTCAGAGAGAATAAGTCTATCTGGGTAATATGTCATACAAAACTCTATTAGACAGGCCATGTGAGGACCTTTGGAGAAATGGAAAAATAGATATTATGCTGGGGAAACTTGCAAAATAATTCATAAGCTGGAGATCATTCCTATTTAACGAACAGGTAGTCTTAATATTTTTATGTTTGCTGGCAAAACTAACTTAAAGACAACTACTGTGACTTATAGTTGGAAACTGTCACTAGAGGGCTTCCATTCTCTCCCTAATGAACTCACTGAGGAGATTATTTAATAAGTAGCCTCCTAAAGAACTGTGGAACTTGTATTTTCATTTTCTCTGGATTTTCTGATGTTAAACAATGATGCATACACTCCAAGAAAATCTATTTTGCAAATCAAGCAAATATACATATTTATAATGCAGACCTGTGTGTCACACACGCTACTCAGTGTCTTATAAGCCTAATAGGCATGTCAAATATGTTAGGCTAACCTATATTAATTTATTTATCATTCGATGATATAATCCAGGGACAAGAAACCAAAATATCTGAGTAAATTTTAAGAACCTTTATCTTTTAAAGCTGATTTGGTATTAGATATGACACCATAAATTATTTGGTGAGTTGTATGATAAGTTCCAGAAGGAAGATCACTTCCAGTTAATTCTGTGTCCTAGGTTTTTACTTAATCCTGAAATCAGTTAGAAATTTTTGATGATATGTGTGTCTCCCCCTCAGCAATTCTGACATAACTGTTCAAAAATACAGCCTGAACATTTGAACTACATGCAGCCAAAGATGCTATATTCCCAATGTGATATTTATCTGTAAGCTCATTCGTATCATACACATAATCACCTATCTGTCCCTTACCAATAGTGACTGATGTAAAAGCACTGAAATAATGTATGTTAGTATAATTAAAATAATTTTACACTGTAACATGAATCTTAAAAGGTCTTATTAAATAAAAACCCAGAGCCAAATATTGGGGTTAAAACCCGAGAGATCAGGGGAATAGGAAAAGCCACAGCTAACCTCACCTCACCAACTCTGCAGCTTCCAAAGATACCTACTTCCTGTATACCCACACCTATATACCTTTCTGTTCTGCCATCTCATTTCCTCTCTCTGCCCAGCTACATCACGTCCTGTCTGTCTGTACAAACCTCCAGATCTTTATGATTAACTAGTGCTAGAATTTAAGGCATGTGCCACCATGCCTGGCTCTATTCCCATTGTGGCCTTGAACTCACAGAGATCCAGACAGATCCCTGCCTTCCCTCCCGAGTAATAGGATTAAAGGCATGTGCTACCATTGTCTGACCTCTATGTTTACTGTAGTGGCTGGCTTTTTCCTATGATCCTCAGATAAACTTTATTAGGGAACACAATATGTCGGGGACACAATACATCACCACATTACACACATTTACTTTACTAGTTCCAAGTATATTATTATTTACTGCAGTCATATGAGGGAAGTCTCATCACTCTCCCCACTTTACAGGTAGGTGTCAGAGGTAAAGCAACTAAGGAAACGGAGATCGTAAGTGACAGCATTGGCGTTAGAATCCACTCTGTCTAGTTCTAGAGGATACACTCTTATCAGTGCTATCAGCACATGTTATTCCTGCCTCTCATGCTTCTTTCAGATCACTGAACTGTATCTATTTATTTACATGCCTTGAAAAACCTCCCTCCAATTCCTGCCATGGCAAAATTCTCTACATTTCCACTTCACTGATCAAAAATCACCTCTCTGTGGGAAATCCTGTCTTTCTTGCTATTCTGGGAAGTGATGCCCCCATTCTAGCAATGGTCAAAGACAATCATGCTTGAATCTTGTTGTGTGACTCACATTGATAATGTGTGTTCTGTGAGAGAAGAGCCTATCTGCATACATTTTGCACCTGCCTTAAGACATTCAGAAGATTAGTAGCCCTTCGATATTTGTTGATAGGTTAAATGAATAATTAAGTGAAAGGATGAAACAGTGTATGTCTTCAATGATGAAGGCAAAAGAAAATTGAGCTAATTCATTTGGTTGAATAAGAGGTAAAGCTAAAATATCAAAGTTATTGTAAAGGTATTTAGATAACTTATTGGCGTTAGATCTCAATTGCAGAGTCATGATTGTTGAGTGCTTTAAGTGGACACATAATGCACCCTGTACTCACAAGTAGTATCCTCCCCCCCCAAAAAAAAACAACTAATAATGTTCCCTGAGAAGTCCAATAAGTTAACAACCACAAACCATGATGTAGGCAATGTCTTCTGTATCCAACTAACCAAAGGCATGCTGTGAACTGTGGTGGAAGATGGAAATGGGACATTGTAACACTTGTGGAGAAGACATCATAGGTTGAGTGTGAGCAGAATTGTGTGGCCAGAGGTAGTGAGTGGTAATATGTGCCAGTCAATGAATGAGCCACAATTAACAAGACTTGAAAGGTAGATATATGCATATGTGCACGCCTTGTGCTTGCTGCTTCAGTCTCTGTGAATTCCTATGAACTTTAATCATGTTGATTTAGAAGGCTTTGTTTCCCTGGTGTCCTCTATCCCTCTGGCTCCTACAGTCTTCCTGCTTCCTCTTCCATAGGGTTCCCCGAGCCCTGAGGAGAGTGATTTCATGGAGATACCATTTAGGACTGAGTATCCCAAGTTCTCTCACTCTCTGCTTAATGTCTGGCTGTGGATCTCTATATTTGTTCCCATCCACACAGGAGGAAGCTTTGATGATGAAGGCTGAGCAAGACACTGATCTATGAATACAGCAGAAAGGCATTAGTAGTCTTTCATTGCTACTTTTTAGTTTTAAATCAATTTCATTTGGTTTTACTATAGGTCCCTGTGCTTCCAGTCTCAACTTATGGGCCACCCAAGAAATGTTGGATATTGGTGCTGTCTCATGGAATGGGCTTAAGTCAAATCAGATATTTATTGGTTACTTGTAGTAGTATTGTGTTCCCCAAAATATTGTGCACACTAATAAACTTACCTGGGGTCAGAGAAGAGAACAGCCACAATATTAAACATAGAGGCTAGGCGGTGGCACTCACACCTTTAATCCTAGCATTCCAGAGGCAGAAATCCCTCTCGATTTCTGTGAGTTCAAGGCCACATTGGAAACAGCCAGGCATGGTGACTCACGCCTTTAATCCCAGGGAGTGATGGCAGAAAGCAGAAATGTATATAAGGTGCGAGGACCAGAAAATAGAAGCTTTTGGCTGGTTAAGCTTTTAGACTTTGGAGCAGCACAGTTCAGCTGAGAGGCATCCAGTCTGAGGAAACAGGATCAGCTGAGGAATTGGCAAGGTGAGGCTAGCTGTGGCTTGTTCTGCTTCTTTGATCTTCTAGCATTCATTCCAATAACTGGCCTGGGTTTGTTTTTATTGATAAGACCTTTTAACAATTCATGCTACAGTTACTCCCACAAGCTTTGTGACACCACTGTCCCAGTGTATCTCAGTGGCAGGACAATACCTAAATCAAAGGGTTCCTGGCTGGGTTGATATTTGTGTTTCTCCTTTGATAGAATGCAGAGTATCTTCCTGTGCTAAAGACATTGGAACATATGTGATTTTATTTTTAATTTCTTTCACTAAGCTGATAGTAGAGCCTACCTGACTGTATCCTTACATTTTATACTCATCAGAATGAGGGGCTGTGATTGCTTTTTTAGAGGCAAATTTGTCAGGTAGCAACAAAGCTTAAGCATAAGCTTCTGGGTACTTCATTGTCATGAGTTACTTTCAAAATGCACACTCCATCTTCACACTAAAGAAAACCACAAATAATGTAGTGTAAGGACCAACAGGTTTTGATGGCCTCTTGTTCCACTAACCTTGTAAGAAGGGGCTAGGTCTCTATATTTGCTTCTAGCATTCATTTTGTTGTATCATACTGCCTAAAAGCTGCCTTACTTTTACTTGACATCTTTCTGGCTTGGTAGTTACCAGTTTCTATGGGGTTTACTCTACAAAACATTGAGCAAGTGACAGATGAAAAGAATGTAGGTAGGAAAAGAAATCTATTACCGTAGTTGTTCAACAAGCCAAATCAGATTAAGACAACCAACTGACTCACTGAAAAGAGATACTAGAGAAAGGTCTGAAAATTTAAAAATCTAAATGGATCAACTAGATTTCTATATACTATTGATTATTTACAATAGATTATTATGGGACTACTGAAAATAAATATAAGCTATTAGAAAAATAGAATTGAGTTTCCCCCTGCAAAGATCAGCATTCCTAGTCTGCTTTCTTTGACTCTATCTTTTTATAAGCAATTTAAAGTGAACACTTATAAAATGTTATAAAAACTGATTAATCATTGCTACAGGAACAAGAGGGATAAATGCTAACATTTAAGTAGTTTTGCCTTTAGATCCTAAAACAAAGGCCAAATATTTACATAATATTTAGAAAAAAACCTGAGTATACTGAGAGTAATTAATAAGAAATAAATGTGTACATATACATATATGCATATAACAACAATTAATGAAAAGAGATGCCATGAGAGAATAAGTGTTAGTTATTTGGTAGTGCTCTTACCCTGCAAAGAAAAGTCACGAAACACAATAGAATCCATTAACAAGAGTTTTATTAAGATAGGAAAGAGACAGAGACGTGAACAGGCCTGTGGAAAACACACGTGAATAAAGATGGAGTTGAGAACATGGTGCCGGCTTATACAGGCTGGGTTGTGCCTGCATATACGGCTCATGTGGCTATTCCACAAATGTGTGTAGATCACATGGTTGCGCTGCACTAAACACAACCACGCAAAGCCACAGGGACCTGGTCACTTGAGATGTTTTGACCCGGAAATGGCTAGCCAGAAGTGTCTAGGTCCACAGGGCATATGCAACCATAAAGGCATATTGTGAATCTCTATCAGTAAGGATGGGTATATAGGAGGGTTTGGAAGAAAGAAAAGGAAAGAAAAAATTAGTAAGACTATGTTAACAAATGTTATTTTTATAAATAGAAAGTTCTTTTCTAATTAATTTTCACTTTGTCTATTTTAAACAACAATTATAATTTTTGAGTATGTGTTTTCAATTTCTTGACTTCATAACTGGGTAACAATCATGGATATCTTTTCTTTTTAAAAAATTTTTTTCTGAGGATTTTGATAGAGTTATTTCTTCTCATTATGCTCTCCACCATCTTTCATTATTTTTATGTTTGGAAAGTAATGAGGATGGTTCTGCCTAGGTATGTTTTTAAAACTAAATTGAGTATATATATATCTGAGCAGTTGATTGGGATGTGGGCCAACATATTTAGCTTACTTTCCTGCTACAAAATAGCTCAGACTAACTCTTAAACAGCATAAAATCAGAGTGTACTCAAGGGCAGCCTCTAACAGAAGGAACTGAGTTTTTCATTAAAAATGCAAGTGCTGCTATCCTAGCCAAAACCTGCTGAGGCTGACTCCTTGAGAAGGTAGTCTGGGAATATGTATTTTTTTTGTTCTTTTTTCTTTCTTTCTTTTTTAAAAATTATATTTGTGTTTTAATTTTACATATCAGCCATGGGTTCCCCTGTCCTCTCCCCTCCTGCCCCCACACCCACCTTCCCCCCAGCCCCTCACCCCATTCCCATCTCCTTCAGGGCAAAGACTCCCCTGGGGATTCATTTAAACCTGGTGGATTCAGTACAGGAAGGTCCAGTCCCCTCCTTCCAGGCTGAGAAAAGTGTCCCTGCATAAGTCCCAGGTTCCAAACAGCCAGCTTATGCACTAAGGACAGGTCCTGGTCCCACTGCCTGGGTGCCTCCCAGACAGTTCAAGCTATTCAATTGTCTCACTTATCCAGGAGGCCTGATCCAGTTGGGGGCTCCACAGCTTTTGGTTCATAATTCATGTGTTTCCATTAGTTTGGCTATTTGTCTCTGTGCTTTTTCCAATCTGATCTTGGTCTCAACAATTCACGCTCTTAAAATCCCTCCTGTTTCTCACCAATTGGACTCCTGGAGCTCCACCTGGGGCCTGGCCAAGGATCTCTGCATCCACTTCCATCAGTTATTGGATGAGAGTTCCAGCAGGACTGTTAGGGTGTTTGGCCATCTGATCACCCGACTAGGTCAGTTTAGGCTTTCTATCGACCATTGCCAGTAGTCTACAGTGGATGTATCATTGTGGATTTCTGGGGACCTCTCTAGCACTTTGCTTCTTCCTGCTCTCATGTGGTCTTCATTTATCATGGTCTGTTATTGGGAATATGTATTTTTCACTAGCTTTCCACATGATTCTTGTGCACATTAAATGAGAGCACTGTCTTTATATGGATAGGGCTCCTTATTTATGTGCTAAGTGTTCTGCAACTATATTATGCTACAGTTTTAAAGAATAAAGGAATACCCCTTCATCCAGAGGGGAAACTTTGAATTTTAACTTAAAGAACTCCACTAATTAAAATTCATAAGAGTTTTGTTTATAGGAACATTCTGGCTAGGTCTTTAAATTTTAGAAAGATGTATAATTTTTCTTTCTTTCTTTTTTTCTTTTTTTTTTTTTTTTTTGGTTTTTTGAGACAGGGTTTTTCTGTGTAGCTTTGTGCCTTTCCTGGAACTCACTCTGTAGCCCAGGCTGGCCTCAGATTCACAGAGATCTGCCTGCCTCTGCCTCCCAAAGGCGTGTGCCACCACCTTCCAGTGATGTATAATCTTTCTATGATTCGATTCATTTAAAATATACCAGGGCTTACTGATTGATACTAAAATGAATAACTAAATGCATGAATGTGGTAGGAGATGGTTTAAAAAAGGAGTAGTGGCCAGATAATATTTTTCTCTTGGGGTTATAACATGTTTCACTCTCATTTTCCCTTAAAGAGTGATACTGACTTTTCTATGGATTTCCTATTTTAATTTAAAAACTACTTTCATCATATTTTACTTATAAGAAAATGAGAATAATTTATATTAAATTGCATGGCAGAGAAATTTGACTTGGCAATCAATTTGATTATTGCATTTTATAATCAAGGATCTATATTTCTGACAGAAATATTTCTATACACAAACAAGAGCATGCTTACTTCTATTTACATTGATTCAGGTCTTTTACTAGAACCAAAAAGTATAACATAAATGTAATCTAAATTAGGAAATTTTTACCAAGTATGTCCATCATTATTTTCAGTTACATGTTTAAGTTTTCAAGAGAAACAATTCAGGGTTCTGTAATTTCATATAAAAGAACAAACAAAACAAAATTGATTTTTACTTTCATTTTGATCCTGCAACCGGACTTTTAAAAATCACTTGAAGATCTCCTAATCAATTCTATTGACCTAGGTGTTTAATAACGGCAGTTTGAACAAGTCCTTTTTGCTGACATACATCAGTAAGATTATTTTTCATACATGAAGCAATTACTTAAAAGTACAAATATCTCAGAATAATGCCAGAGGGAAGGTGTCTTTCTGAGCTTGCCTGAAAACCAAACTCAAGAGCTATTTTTGTTTGTGTGTTTGTTTGTTTTGTAGCAGGAGTGGTTGGGTGGGGGTTAGACATAGATTGTCTCTATCTGTGCAATAGGGTCCCCTGACTAAGCACTTAGGCCAGATAAGGAAGAACAGGAGCCTACTAAAGTCCACACAAAAGGGAAGCAATCAATGGCTGGGAAGCAAGCTTTTTGAGGCTGTGAAAGAAGGGGACGCAGACATGAATCCCTAAGCATCTGACTTTCAAAAACATTGAGCCTGATATCTGAGAATCGAGTGTTTCTTTCTAAATGATTGTACTCTAATAATAACCTATGGAAAGTAAAGCCCAGTGTCTAAGGAGAAAGCACAGTACTTTAGCTTGTGTTCTAATTCGTCATTGGAAAGTGTTCAGACACCTCCAGGCAATCCCATCTCTTTGGAAAGATAATCATTTTAAGATTTGATAACTATAATACACATTGCAGTGCATACAAGGCGTTGATTGGTATTGGAGCTTTATTTTCTCTGGCATTTAAATAAATAGACTTTTTTTTTAAAAAATGCATCTTCATCATGGGCATTGTTACATGGGTACAAAGGGAACTCTCACTCTGTCTCTAGAGAGGTATTTGGAGGATTATATAAAACAATTAGGCCATCACAATCTCACATACTCACTCAACAACTTGATTCTTGAGAGTTTCATTCTCGGTTAAGAATTTTGTGCTATATTCATCATAAATATACCAAAATGATTTATACAAGGATTAAATTGCAATAGTTATTCATAGTTGTCCATTCAGTGTTCAAGTACCATGAAATAGAGAAACATATTGAGCATATCTGCAGTAAAATAAGAAATAATATTCATTGAACATTTCTAATGTTTGAAACATTAAATTCAGTATATATATCCTGTCATTTAGTCTTTTGCTAGGTGCTACCTTCCTATTAAGGACAGAAAACTAATATTTGGTAACAAGTGTGGTATAGAGTAATATTTGAGTTAATGGTCTTTAGCATCTCATTATATTTGGTGGATATAATTTAAGAAAACATAAGTAGTACAGAATAGACATGCAGAAGGGAAAATACTTTCATGAATATACATGTTTATGTTTAATTAGCATTATGCTGCTTTATTAGATTTTTATAGCTCTTTTGTGATTTACTTGGATAAACATAGGCATTCAGTGATTCTCTTCTTTCATTCATACATTCTTCTCTTAACAGTGATCACAGTTGGAAAATTACTAGTATCCTGAATGAATGATTAAAGAAGGTCAGCTAACATTCAGTCTAGGAATAAGTTAACACAGCTTAATACACTCACAAATAAGAACCCTGGCCAGGCAGTGGTGGCACACAACCTTAATCCCAGCACTTGGGAAGCAGATACAGGTGGATCTCTAAGTTCAAGGTTAGCCTAGTCTACAGAGTGAGTTCAAGGACAGCGAAGGCTACAAAGAAAAATCCTGTCTTGGAAAATAAATAAGTAAGAACCCTGGAAAAAAGGAGCTGCCAATGGATTAGACTGGGTAGATTACAAATTTCAGAATGATGAACTGGCAAAACCTTAGTAACTAACATTAGAAAATTGTAAGAAGAAATTAATAGTTTTCTTATAGGAAAATACCAAGAAATAAGGTGGTAAGTATCAGACATGTCATATGGAATTCAAGACAATTTTGGGGTAGAGAGAAATTACATGTGGAATAGGAAATGAACATGAGTAGAAACTGTAACTTTTCTTATCATCCCCAAATTGAGATCATAATAAAATTATGACCACAGTGCCTGGTGGGAAAATGGAGAAAAATTGAATCAAGAATCCAGCAAAGGTAGTGATAGCACAGTAAAGGGTCAGACCCACAGAAACACAGAATCAAGCTCTTTCCCTGGAGTCCAGGCTAATCTTGCACATGTTGTTCTGTTGTTTGTTTTCCTATTGTGTTCTTCTTTATGACCTCTAAGGTTTTCATCAGTTCAACTGGCTACAGAGAAGGAACATACGTCTGTTTCTTGCATGTTTGTAACAGATGTAAAGCATGTTCAAAACACATTAGACATTTGGTATTGAATGGAAACAATACAACTGTCACATGTCACAATAGACTAGTAGAAACTTGTAAAACAAAACCAGTATTATGTACAAGAGAAAGATAAGTAAAGAAAAAAAGTGGGCTTTCAGAACTCTGCCTCTAAAAACCACATAATAATGCCCTGGAAGGACCCAAGACTCTTAAAGGAACAAAGAAATAGTGATCCTTCATTCACTCAACCTTCATTCATTTCACAACCCCTTTAAAAACTTTTATTACATTGTGGCTCTCCATTGCCAGCCAGTGTAAAGTGTCAAGGATAAAAATGATCTTTGAATGAATACTAAATAGATCATTTCAGGGGTTGCTACTGTGTTCTAAGTAACCCCCCAAAATATTCTGCTCATTCTTGTCATTCTGAGGTGACTTTTTATTAGCTTTGGTTAACCCCAGAGTGCTTCTGAAACCAGTGAGAATGACAACCAGTTGTTTTCCTATATTCATTTTGAAGTTACATTTGGGGGATTATGCCTCAGTTGCTTAGAATCACTATAGTCTCGGCTTTGGAAAAAAAGTCCCTGAATCCAAGGACAAGCTTCTCTAAACACCTGTGTGTCATGATTGTCGGTTCCAAATTCCTACTTCACTACTGTTTCCTCCACAGAAAGTAAATAAAACAGGAGGAATGGAGACTTGATGAAATCCTCAAGGTTCTAATGTTTGTTCACTGCTCTAACATTCTCAAAACGTGCATGCTCTCAATTTGAATAAAGTAGTGTTGGCTTTTGAAAAATTTGCTTCTAGTAGAAAATATATACCCGGTATGAAAATTAATACCTTGAGCTGAGACTGTCAGAATTCTTTGAAGTAATGGGCCTTTCCAGGGAATGCATTATTCAGAATAGTTTAAAATATGCAAACAATACACCAGGAGATTCATAGGCTGTAAAATTATTCTAAGGCAGAACAAAATTTCCCTGATCTTTAAAGGGATTCAGCTATTAATTTTTAAATGCTGAACATAGTTGACATTTCAAATTGAATTGTTACTGGAGTAATCACGTCAAATCTCTTGGTTAAATGTTCAAAGTAGAGCCTATGAAATATGCATGTGACCAAATCAGGGCACTGGCTCGATTCAGAGTCTGCAATTTTTATTTATATAAAACACTGCATGTTTTTTTTTTTTTGTTTGTTTGAAAATGAAATCATCACTTAATAGCAAGACATACCTGTGTTTTTTTTTTTTTTTCCTAAGAAAATAAGAGTGTAGGAAACTCCAGGGAATTGTGTGATGCTTTTCTATAACTGAACTTGCTGAATTTTCAGTTTATGAGGAGATGGATTTAAATAATGAGATTTGAGATCAAGACACTCAGTCTGTGATGTGAATACTGGGAAAATACAGCATTCCAAGGCAATGTTATAAATCATAAATAATTCCCAAGATTAAATTACCTGACACATGGAATAACTACCTTTTCTGATCTATTGAAGCATTTATCTAGAACATGGTCCAGGATTTTATCACTTCATTTATATTATAGCTGCCTTTCTGTTGTTTCTGAAAATATAAACTTTATTTTTAGTAACTGTATTAATTTACTTTTTAAATAAATCTTTGTGCAGCTGGACCTGCTTCATATGCATGAGGCCCTAGATTCTGTCCTCAGAAGTGCATAAAACAGGTGTGTTGATATGTGCTTATAATCCCAATATTTGGGAAATAGAAACAGGAAGAAAAGGAGTTCCATGTAGTCCTCAGCAATATGGCAAGTTCAAGACTAGCATTGGCTACATGAAATACTATAAATAAATGATTAAATAATTAGATATTTTAGCATTTTGATTTCCTTAAAAATCACATATAAATAATAATGGGATGACCAGGTTTTCACAACTATAAAGTGACTCTTTTTTTGTTTTGTTTTGTTTTTGGAGCTGAAGATTGAACCCAGCACCTTGTGCTTGCTAGGCAAGCACTCTACCACTGAGCTAAATCCCCAACCCCTAAAGCTTTCTTTTTTTTTCTTTTTTCAAGACAGGGTTTCTCTGTGTAGCTTTGCTCCTTTCCTGGAACTCACTTTGGAGACCAGGCTGGCCTCGAACTCACAGAGATCTACCTGCCTCTGCCTCCTGAGTGCTGGGATTAAAGGTGTGCGCCACCACTGCCGGGCCCTACTATACTCTGGTTCCTCTTCAGATCATATAAAGTGACTCTTTAGTCACTGATAATGGAGTCAGTTTTCTGCAAACCCTATCAATTGAGGTTACTTGTGATTTATTGGTTTTTGTTTTTGTTTTGTTTTGTTTTTTAACGACAGTTACTTTTAACTTAGAGATTCTAGAAACTCACAGAACTTTACAAATATTTGTTAGAGCTTGGATGTCATGGCTCAGTTCTACAGTCCTAGCCCTCGGGAGGGTAACATGTTCTATGCAGTGAGTAGCAGACAAGCAGAGTGATAGAGTGAAATTCTGACCCAAAATACTTTAAAAATATATAAATATTGAATGAAAGAATAATAGATGTGTTTAGAATGCTAAGAGAGTAATAAATAATGTCAAGCTATTCACCTTGATAGTTGATGGTAGAACCTGGGGGAATGGAGCCTAAAAACTAGGCAGACTAAAGTTTAATCCAAAGCCAACTTTATTCACAGCATCAAACAATTAATACTCTCAGGGTTAAGAAGAATCACATGAGTAAGGTATTCAATGACAAGGATGAGCCACACATGACAAAAACGTGTTTATTTATCGAGGCATATAAACAAAGCAATAGCCAGTTGTGAGGAAAAATCTGAAGTGACTTCACTCTTCTCTGCTGTACCTGGGAGAGACAGGAAAGCACACACCAATACTAATTCTGTGTTTTTCTAAGAAACTGAGGTCACCTCATAAGACTCTTATCTTCTTTTCTTGGAGTTCTCTCCAAAGCAGAATTCCCATTCTTCCTTGTGTCCCAACACAAGTGTATAAGAATGGGTTGTTTACTTAATTCTTTCTGACTGGTTTCCAATCAAAAGAATATTTGCCCAGTCAAGTGGTTGACTGGTTGTCTTTTTCAGGAATTCATAGTCCTGTTCTGCTGATAGGATCTTCTTCAGAGAATCCACACCAGAAAATAATGTGCAATGCTTACAAAGCAAACCCAAAATGCATGTTTTTATGAAAACTAGATATAGGAACTGCATAGTATACAAATACACTTTTAAGGAAATTTGACGTCGAAGACTGATTTTGGCTGTTGACTTTAGTGGTAAAGCAAGCTGTCTCCTAGAATTGCTGGGTCTGGGGAATGTTTAAGGAACAGAAGAGTCTTACAAAGTACTTCTCAGCAAGTCCTACAGAAGACATCGCATTTCCAAATGGGTTGGAGATCTTGAAAAGACTGAGGAGAAGTTGAGGTTTATCTTATCAAAACAGATGCCAGCAGCTGCTACCTCTTCCTACCTCTGCAGCAGGCTGCCCCATCAGGACTTCCTCAGCACAGTAAATATGCAGTCATCTAATGTATAGATGGAGAGATTTCAGGATATAGATTACTTCTAAGGATGTGGTTTTGGTTTGAATAAATCTTATTCAGAAGTCACATTTGAGCTCTAAGCATTTCTACAAATAAGTACAATCCAAGAGTGGATTGATCCAAATTGATTAAAAAGCAAAGAATCATCATGATAAAACGAATCTCTGTAGCAGGGCAGACAGAACCTGCAGAGACAGAGACTGAATGTAACAGCTAAGGAGGTCAAGAGGGACAGATGTCAGTATGGGGAATTCTCATTATGTGTTTGCCATTATGATTCTCCAGACTGCAGACATTTTCTCTCACAGCAGACCTTCCATTTTTTAATACTAAATTTTCATTCAGATATTAACAGTAAATAATTTCATAGTTCAAAAGTATGTGCTATTTATTTTATCCTACTGACCATTGTAAATTTGACTTAGGCAAAAACTCCAAATCACACATTTTCCATCATAAATTAGCAATGCATAATACTTGTTGTTATTTGGCTTTGCTCTTTTGGGGTGTGTGGCAGGGCCCTATACTGTTTGTTGTTCCCTTTGTGGGAGGGGGCAAGTAGATGCAGAGTCAACATCACAGACTCTGGGAGAATGTGGAAACAACAAGCTCAGTTTATTCAGGAAGAGTCCAACCTTATAGACCCTCCACCCCACCCCTGGGGGAGGTCTGATGAATATGCAACTGCTGGTGTGACATGGCTGCCTCTCATTGGTCCAGGTCATCTCCAGATCATGTCTCAGCTGCTGTTGCTAAGGCCCTTAGGCAGACCCAGGTTGGCTCTCAGAAAGTATCTTATTACTGGTTTGGACCAGCTGGCCCTCAAGCCTGTTAGGAATGAGTCATCTCTCAGGGAGCCCACCACTCAGCTCCCAAATAAATCACACATGGAGGATTATTCTTAATGATAAATGTTCAGCCTTAGCTTGGCTTGTTGCTAGATAGCTTTTCTTAACTTTAAATTATCCCATCTACCTTTTGCTTCTGGGCTGTTTCCTTTTCTTACTCTGTAATTTTACTTTCACTTTTACTCCAAGGCTGGCTCTATAGCTGGGTGGCTGGCCCCTGATGTCCTCCTTCTCTGGCTACTTCTTCCTTCTCTCCCTTATTTCTCCTTCTGTATATGCTCTCTGACTGGCAGCCCTGCCTATCCTTTCTCCTGCCTTGCTATTGGCTTTCAGTTCTTTATTAGACCATCAGGTGTTTTAGACAAAGTAACACAGATTCACAGAGTTAAACAAATGCAACATAAAACAAAAGTAACACACCTTAAAATAATATTCTATGCTGGGTAGCGCACGCCTTTAATCCCAGCACTTGGGAGGCAGAGGCAGGCGGATCACTGTGAGTTCGAGGCCAGCCTGGTCTACAAAGTGAGTTCCATTAAAGGTGCAAAGCTACAGAGAGAAACCCTGTCTCGAAAAAAAAAAAAAATCTACAACAATTGATTATTGCATTTGTTCAAATGGTTTCTAGCCTAGCTGTAGACAATACTGTACTACATGAGGATCACAGAGGGAATAAGCACCATTCATGTTCTCAGCAGCCTGAGATTCAGGAGCCGAGAATGAAAGCTTTTCACGTCAAACATGTTAATTTCTAAAGAGAGATGCAAAGAGAGTAACTGATAAAGGGAAAAAAAAAGTGCACATGAGGATCAAAACTGAAAAGAGAACAGTTGTCAAAACACAAAAATTGAAATCAAGGAGAAGCGTAAAAGGAAAAGAAACTCTTAAGATCACAGTTTTAAAATTGCAGTAGTCAGAGAATGAGAGAGGGAGGGAGAGAGAGAGAAAAGAGACAGAGAGACAGAGAGTCTTCATGGTGCAGGAACAAATGTAGCCCAAGGATAGCACACATGGCTAGCAGCATAAGCAAGCCAAAACAAAAAAAGTAGGTAGTGTATATTTGAAGGAGCAGAGATTTCCAAACATCAGAAAAATTAGATATAGAGAGAATTACTAGTTAATCTTTGAGACCACCCTTTTCACAATAAAGAATATGAATTATAAGATACAAAGAGGCAGATCAATGGATGTTAAGGTAATGAACTAGCAGAGGTAGCTCAGGGTATAAAAGTACTTGTTTCAAGCTTGGGGACCTGATATTAATCCCCAGAAATCATAAAGCAGCCGTGAGCATAATCTGTGAGTGTGCCTATAATCTCACTGCTGAGAAGTGGCTCCCCGGGAGCCAGCATAGCCTATTTAGGGAGTTCCAGGCAAGTGAGAGATTCAAAGTGCACAATGACTTTTAGACCAATAAAAGACCAAACCAACAAAAACAGAAACAAAAACAAGCAAACAAACAACAACAAGCCCAGCAGCGGCGGTGGCGCACACCTTTAATCCCAGCACTTGGGAGGCAGAGCCAGGCAGATAGATCTCTGTGAGTTCAAGGCCAGCCTGAGCTACAGAGTGAGTTCCAGGAAAGGTGCAAAGCTACACAGAGAAGCCTTGTCTTGAAAAACAAAGCAAAAAACAAAAAAAAGCAAAAAAACAAAACAAAACCAAAACAAACAACAAGACAGGCAGCACCTAAGGACCAATACCTGAGGTTGTCCTCTGTCCTCCAAGTACACACACACACAGGCACGTTTGCACATCTACACATACACACAAAGGAATAGAGCAGTAAGCGGTAATGACTCAATAAAAACTAAGCTGTAAAACCTTGTTTTAAATTTCTTGTTTAATGATGAAAGCATTGTAATCAAGTATTTTTATGAGTCCGTTGCGAAGTCAATGGAAAAGAGACACTGAAAAGCTGGAAGGTCAGGACAAACTCTGGAGACAAAGAGGGAGGCTGAGAGAGATAAAAACTTTGGTTATGGGAATTACAATTTTCCATTCAGATATCATTCCAATTAGAGATGTCCTGAACGGTGTCTACTTGGCAATACAATGATGGAACATTTAATAGCTATAAATATATAACGTGTTGATGGCAAAATAATCCTATTTTGCAGTAAATATGATATAAAAATCATAGTTTTATGATGTTCGTTCTTAGTGCTTGAACATAGAAAGCAGTTAATAATGGGCTGTCCACTATGTTCAGTAACTAGTATAACTTCAACATAAAAGTAAGTAAAAGGGAACATCAGAAAAAAGAGACATCTATAGGTAATAAATTTATGAGCCATACCTGGTGGTTTCTATCTAGCAACACCTGCACTTGGGAGGCTGAGGCAGAAAGATCAAGAGTTTAGGACAGCTTAGGCTACATAATAAAGACTTACACAAAACCAGAACAAAGATTGCTTTATACTGTAAAAACGATGTTTCTAAGAGTTGTAGCAACCTCTCCAACTCCCTGGCTCTTCCATGCTCCCTGGCCTTGCACCTGCTGGTTTGTTTTCATCAAATTCTGTGGCATACATGCAGCACAACCATTGTCAGGAAACCCTTCTTGACACTCATCTATTATACATAAGAGCTTTCATTTTCTTGAAATAAAAAGTAAGAAACTTAGACACAAACACCCGTAGGGGCTCACAGTTGTAAGCACAGCAATAACACTTGTGTACCCAAAGACTCAGACAGACCTTAACAGTTGTCAAACAGAATTGACCTTGCATATGCCTTGATTGTAGAACTTATGGTTATAAAACTGCGAGAAAGCAAAACTCTCATAAAGACACCACATTCATTTACTTTTTTAAAATTAGAGCAGCCTGAAGAAATTAGTATGCACATAGAAACTAATTAAGAATCAGGAGTTAGAAAATAATACTTGGTTATAACAATCTAAATATGTTCAGTAGGTTATTAGAGCTTTGACTAGAACTGGATATCTTTATTAGTTATTAATGCAATTTGCAAATCATTTATTTTTATATATGTCTCTGTAGACAATGATGAAAAGAATTCCAAAAAAATAATTTACCCACCACTGGTGGTGGTAGCTTTTTTCCCTCAGAAATGTCAGCTGTTATCAAACACTTCTTAATATAACCTTATGTTTTCCCATTAGGCACAGTACAAGTCAGCCTTTAAATTAACTATGAATTTTTACAGGTTCAGGAGCCCACTGAGAGGTCTGTTTTGCTCACAGCATGCTGGCCTTCCACTCCAGGCTTCAGATTAACTTCAACAGCAAAAGCTCCATTCCTGCTTCAAACACAATAGGGCAGGTGTCCCTTTCTATTTTTCCTTCCTTATCATTTTTTTAATAAATGGAAGCAGTTTTCTTTTTTACATGTGGCATTCAATCCCACATGCAACTTACATGTACAGTAAGACAAAAAACTAAAGATGGTTTCTACATACATCTTGTATATGAGGTTGTTTCTCCCTATTTCTTAATCAGCACAAGAAATCCTTGCAATTGTAGCGAGATATATTCTACCAAACTCAGTTCTTCAACCCATGCCTTCCTCCTTCTCTGTTAGTGTCATGCAATGGAAAGAAAAGACAGATGTTAAATCACTTCATAACCTCTTCCAAAATCCGATTTGAGAGTTGCCCAGTCTTTTCTTTTGTCTAAACACTTGAAATGAGTGTTATACAAAGGGGTTTAAAGAACAGAATATACTATTTATTTCCTTAAGTATCAGTTGAACTGGTAATAGAGTGATAGTGCATGCCTGTAGAATGCTAGGGAGGTGGAGGTAGAAAATTACCAGTTTGAGGCCAGTCTAAGATATGGAGATCGTGTTTCGAAAAATTATCTTGAATTATTAACTACAGGAATGATGAAGTATGATGAAGGAACGTTATGGGTGTGCCTCGGTGGTAGAGCACTGACTAGCATGCACAATAATTTTTATTCCACAGCTCTGGAATAGCAATTAATAATAACACAAATAATAGTTAAAATGATAGAAACAATAAAATGATAGATTAAAATATTGAGTTGTTCAGGGACAGCAAAATTGCTCAGCACATAGGTATACTCATGTGCAGGTCTGAGGGACTGAGTTTGATCCTTGGATCAAGGTGGCAAGAGAAAATTGTCTCAGTTTTCCTCTGACATGTACATGCTAACCATGGCACACATACACACACACACACACACACGCACACACATGCACATGCACACACACACGCACACGCACACACACACACATGCACACACACGCACACACACACGCACACGCACGCACGCACACGCACACGCACACACACACGCACACGCACACGCACACACACACGCACACGCACACACGCACACACACACACGCACGCACACGCACACGCACACGCACACGCACACGCTCACACGCACGCACACGCGCACACGCACGCGCACGCACACGCACACGCACACACGCACACGCACACGCACACACGCACACGCACACGCACACACGCACACGCACACGCACACGCACACACACCATATTAACATTTAAAACATGCTTTTTTTTCCATGTGTTTCATCACAGCAGTAGAGATCTAACTAAGATTTCCTCTGGAACCCTTGACCTATTCTTGTATAAATAATATATAAAATAAGTATAAATGAGGGTTAAGAATGGTAAATACATCTATATACCCTACTATTAGTGTTGCCCTTATTTTTATGTGATTAGTGTTGATCACTTTGGATTGGAATTGCATCCCATAAGAAACTGGTTCTTCTCACCTAGCAGCCACTGACTGCCTGTAATTCCTTATCTTGGGTGGGATGTGAAATTTTCTTCCGTTTCTTTTGGCATGTCTTCTGGTGTGGTATTTGTAGGTCTTGTGCAGGCAGCCATATTGCTGAGAGTCATTGGGTGTCATAACCCTGTCCAGCCCAGAAACCACTGTTATTCAGCAATCATTCCAGTCCCCAGACTCTTGACTTTCTGTCATTTTTCTACGATGTTCCATGGCTGTGGGTGTAGGAATTTTCTTATAGTTATGTGATTTAAGGTTGGGCGCTGTGTTGTCTCTTCAAAACAATAGAACAATGACTAAAACTAGCCTCCAGTTGCTTATTCCCTGGAATGTGGGCAGTTATCGGTCTCTGTAATAGCCCCCATCTGCTGCAAAAAGAAGCTCTTTGAGGAGGTGTGAGAGATTCATCTATCTACTAGTATGAGGACAAGTACTGAGAAGTCAGAAAGTATGTTTCTTTGGTAATTTGGTAATATAAGTCTTCCTCTATGGTTTATGACCTCTCTGGCCACAAATTCTATACTACATTTATAGTAACTGGATCCTTCTAATTAAGGGGTTTTTCAGGCCAATTAGGCAGTTGTTTGTTACATAAAAATATAAGGAGCACACTATGATACCATTGGTGATATTATACCAGTCTTGCCACCGTGTTGTGTATACTTCCCAGCTGAGTAGGAATGTTGATAGCTTTTCTTCATGGGAGCTTGCACAGGGCCATTTTGTCAGTATGAGAGCAAGCCCTCTGACAGGAAGTTTCCATGTCAGTACCAGCTTGATTTCTCCAAATCTTGTGATTGAAGTATGTGCTATCTTCACCAATACGGTATTACCTTCATGTTCTAGAAAGCAACAAATAACAGGGGCCATAGCCTACATTGTATAAGGAATCTCCTAGACAGCTGCCCCCCCCCCCAACCAAAGCAACAACTCCAGGAGAGTTGTTTCTTGCTTGGCACTGGAACTTTTTAAGATAGTATATAGTTTCTGGAGAGAACAACATTCTACCATGTGGTAGAATACATAACTCGTGTGTGTGTGTGTGTGTGTGTGTGTGTTGAGAGAGCTTATGCAATAATAAGTTTCCCTAAGGCTTTTCTAAACATATTTGGCAAGCATATGGGCAAGGAAAGGGGAACAGTTATTCAGTATGTGGGATTTACAAACTTCTGCAACCATATGCAAATAAGTAAGGAGAAGCTTCAAAAAGCTAAATATGAATCTCCTATGTAGGCAAGCTATATCACTCCATGGCATATAGAGAAAGGAGTCAATATCCTACTACAGAGAAACTTGGTCAGCCATGTTTATTGCTGCTTTATTCAGAATAGCTAGAAAATGGAAGGAATTTCAAGGGCCGTGAATGAATAATGAGCATGTGGTCCGTGTACACAATGGAATTCTATTTATCTATATAGAAAAATGAAATTCCTAGGTTAGTTATAGGATCTAAAAAATATTATGATGAGTAAAGTAACCCAAATCCAGAAATATGAATGCTGCAACTTCTCTTTTTGTATGTGGGTCCTAGATCCTAACTTTTAGATTTGTGTTTGCAACTTGGAGTAACCACACAAGCTGGGAAAGTAAATGAAACCATTGGAAATGGGTGGGAGAAGGAGATATAGAGGGGAGACAGCAGGACACAGATCCTATGATAGGAGAAGAAAATGGTAGAGGACATAATGTGGAATGGGGGAGAGAGGTTAGCCCAGATGAACAGGAAAGAAAAATACATCTAAAAATGGTGTGTGTGTGTGTGTGTGTGTGTGTGTGTGTGTGTGTGTGTGTGTATTTTTACATGTGAGTTTGGTTCCCTTGAAGGCCAGGAGAAGGTGAAGGATCTGCTTAGGTTGAAGTTACAGGCAATTGTGAGTAATCTAAAATTCTGAGGACCATACTCAGGTCCTCTGCAAAGGTAGCATGGGTTTTTAGTTGCTAAGCTGCCTCTCCAGTTGACATTTCTGATTTGTAGTATGTACTTTCCATTTACTTTATAAATATTGACATCAATTCACACTCCTTCTAGTAATATGGGGGAGTTGTTTGTATTTTATTCTAAACAACCTGGGATACTAGCAGATACTTGATTCTTTGTTGTTATTTTTTCTTTATTCTTGAGATTTTATTTATGAATAGAGTAAAATAGCATTATTTCTACCTCCAATCCTACCTCCCAGACACTTCATTTCCCTGTCTCACATCTGCCACCAACTTTATGCTTTTCTTTCTCTCTTTTTCTCCCTCCCTCCCTCCCTCCCTCCCTGCCTCTCTCCCTTTCTCCCTCCCTCCCCCTTTTTCTATTCCATTCTTCTTACAAAACACTAAGTCTATATTTGTATGGATATGGGACCATCCACTGAAGAATGAGACTCCTACTCTATGTCCACATCCTCAAAGTGATTATTCAGCACCCATCAATTGCCAACAGATCCACAATGAGAAGTGGGTCTTAACTTTGCAGGAATCTGGGATATCTTGACTTGGTGCAGGGCTTATGAAGGTAGCCACAACTGATGTGAGTTTATAAGTATAACTGATATGACATATCTATTGAAATAAGGATATATATATATATATTTGGAAGGCACCTTGATAGTATATCATGTATACCATTTAGAAAAATAAAAATAGCCAGGTTTTACCTTAGGGTTAATGACCTACTCAAACATGGGCTTTTGCAATGAATTACAGTCCTAGGCATGAAATTTCTCCTTGTCAAGCAGGCTGAAAATCCAGTCAGAAAGCAGTAAATTGCCCCATAACAGTCTTGTAACTATTATACCAGTGGGCACATTTCCATTGGAAACTCAGTATTGCAGTATGCATTCTCCAGTACTCCATAAGACCAATGATAGCTTTTCTTCCCAGAGGCCTGCAAAGCATCTTCCTGAGCTTTGAAATGTATCCAGCAGGGAGGAAGTTTTCTAGTTGGTTTGAAACTGGTTTTTCTCTGTCCTGCATCTAAGATGTGAGGTGTCTTCAGCAACATACATGGTCTTATTGTGTATGGAAGTTCTTCAAGGGCAATGAGCCTGTGTTGATTTGGGAGTCTCTGGGTTCTCCCTAGCGGAGGGACACCATGCCTTGAACTGGGGTTTTCTTTCAATAACTCATGTAGTCTAGAAACAACGATATTCACCCATTCTGAGTAATCCTGTCAGAACTCATTTTTTTGTTTTAACATGTATTTTGAAATTAACAACTAGTATGTCTCCATAATTTTTTTCACATATACTTAGTTTTGGTTAACCGTGCCACTACCCCTCCCTGCCTCCATCCTTGATTAATCCTTTCGTCCCCACTACTGCCCCCTTCCATTCTTTCATTACAGACATTCTACTATCCCTCTAATTCTAATAAAGCATGGAGACAAATCTATAGAAATTATCTTTGTATTCCAGAAGCCACAGTGCTCCGATTGCTGGTTATTTAAAATGTCACCTTAGTTCAAATTAACCTCCCATCTACTGTTTAATACCTAGAAACAGAAATAGTCAAGTATTATCACATACATCTCTGCTCTGGAAAACAGACACCTTTGCAAATCTTCTCAGCACATCATATAGTATGAAACTAGTTGTGGTAACATGATCTACTTTCTACATGCATAAGAAAAATTGAAACTATTTTATTTTCTGCTATTTTTCACCAGCAATTAGGATAGCCTAAGACTTCAGAAAAAATGATGGAATTTTACTAGCTAGGAAAAAAAAGAGAAAGAAAACTTTTCTCAGAAGCTTAAAATATACAGTATATAAAAAGAAATAGCCAAGGATAGTTTTAATTGATGGAGTGTGTCATGTGATGTGAAGTAGGTCATGTGGTTTTTTTTCTCCTAAGTTATTGTAGACCATTGGAATGTTTGCCTCATTTTTAAGAAGATATGATACTCTCATTGGTATACATTTCAGAGATTTTTGTATATTTGTGTGTCATATGCTCCTTGTTCATTTTCAGTGTTTTGTTTGACCTTGTAGGTTATACCTTTTCTGAAACCATACTTCAGTTTATCAGGGAGTGGTGTGTGCCACACTTTTAAAGTAGTATGTTTTGGCTAACATTTTGAAAATTTAGGGTACTCTGTTTTCCTGATGCTGTTTGTAAGACACGGGTGTGTGGGTTCACATGGATCCATGGAAAGAAGACTCAGAGGCATCTTAAGAATGAATCTAGGCTTTCATGGCTGCAGGGGGGTGGTTCCAGCCTTGAAGGACTGAAGCACTTTCCCTTTGCCTAGGGAATTTTTATTTTTCCTCTATTTACAGTTTAGCCAATAAATATACCTTCAAAGTAACATGAAAGGACTTCCCAAACATAAAATGCCAAGTACAAATTCCTTGATTTCTCAGATACCCTGGTTTTCAGGTTTCCTGAACCAAGTTTTGCATAGGCCTTTGATCCTTGGGAGACTCTCAGACAAGATTTGATGATAAGAGAAACAAAAGGTGTCCGTTAAACAAAGGAAGGATTAGGGCTAGGTGCTGCTCTCTGGAGCCAGGCCAAGAGTAGCTCAGCAGTAATGCTGCCACATTTCCCCATTTAATATTGATACAATTTAATAAATGTCTGGCTCTCCTGACACTATATATAGCAGATAACAAATCATACTTCCCCAATGTTATTGTCATTACAGTCAATAAATTTCTTACTTTTCCAGTGATTACAGTGTACCACATTTTATAAGATAATGTGCATTCTAGTAGATTAACCAGCAGTTAAAGTAATAAGGTAACCATCCTAGAAATGGTTGTAACCTGGATGTCAAAATTCTGTGACACTAAAAACAGTATCTGTATACTTTATTACTACATAGTTACTGTGTAAATTACAGTGCAACATTTTGCTTGAGGGGGGGGAATTCATGACAAAAGATGAAAGCCATTTCTTACATCAACATTTTCTTTCTTATGAAATTATTTTCCAAGCAAAATTGACCTCCAAAATAAGTAGTTTTTAATCCCTAATGCTATAGAGCTTTCCCAAAATAATTATACCAAGTACTTAGCATTTTATACAGCTATTTTTTTTTTCCAAAACGAATCTGGAAGATTAGACTGACTGAGTGTATAATGAAATAACATTTAAGAATTTAAATTGAGTGATAGCAATAAGGATAGAAATCACAGGCTTTGAAGAAATGCACTTAGAGACTTGTTGGTACTTTGCAAGAGAAATACAAAAAAGAAGCTTATGCCAAGAAATGCATATTCACCTAAACCATCAATGTAGAACACACAGTACTTATACTTAAAATATGCTGGTCTAACAGGCATATTTGGGTCCACATCCATAATGTTCTTGCCTATTTAAGTTTTTGCTCATTTATAAATAGTGATAACAATTACATATGTATGTATGTAAGTGAAGCAGGGTAATTAGACATCACATAGTCTACTTTTTAAAATACAGGCTTACTGTGAGCATTTGTTACAGAATATATGCACATATGCTTACATATGTCCATAGTTATATTTGCACTGTAAGGTGTAAAATATATTTATTTGTAGATTATCTCCTGTTTCATAAAATCTGGTCATTCTTTGGTACTATTTTGTCCTTTCTATTTTTGTTAAAATAAAGGTGTGTTGTGATTTTATTCAGTTTTGTTTTACTTAATAAAGTACATTCTTCATATGAAGGAAGACAACATTTTGACAAACTGGAACTAAAACAAAATATTCTTGTTCTAATAATAAGTTTATTAATTTTAATGCAGAATGAATGAATCTATTATAATTAGGCACAAACTAATAAAAATTTGAAGTATCTGCCAAAACTCATAAAACAATTTCAAATAATCATAATTCCATAGATAATGGTTGATAAAAATTTGACATGTAAAGACTTGCATAAATTATTTTATTTTATTTATTTATTTATTTATTGAGCTGAGGACTGAACCCAGGGCCTTGTGCTTGCTAGGCAAGCAAGCAAACAACTGAGCTAAATCCCTAACCCTGCATAAATTATTTTAAAGTACTATTTTCTCAATTAAAAAAGCAAGCAGAGGAAAACATAAAAAGTTCAAAAACAGAACAGAAACAGCTCATAGGTGAAAATACAAATGTTCCAAATCACTATAATCAAATACAAGTTAATATTCAGTGTGATAGATTTTCTTTTTATCAGACTAACACATAGTTTGCAAGACTGCATAAGTTCTCTTCTGGACAGAGTTCTTTAAAACTGACAAATATACACTAGTGTTATTGGTATGTGAGTATACATAAAATAACAATTTCAGGACAGAACTAGCAAATACATTTAGAAACCATAAAGTGTAGACTCATAAACATAGAATGTGATCCCATTTATTCAGTAAAATTATTACTGATACATCATGAATGACAATATTTTACTTTATGTATTCAATATTATTTCATGCTGTATAAATCCCATATTTTCTTTATCCATTAATTTGCTGATGGATACTTAGGTTAAATTCAATATCTCAGTTCTTGTGAATAGTGGTCCTATTTAACATGGGGCTGGTGATTATTTCTTCACTGTACTGATTTCATGTTCATTAGGCATATTCTAGGTGTTGAACTAAATCATAGGTAGCTTTAGTTTTAATTCTATAGGAACATCTACATTGTTTCCCCTCATGCCATAACTAATTTTCATCCTTTCTAAGAAATTGTAAGGTTCCATTTTCAACACCACCTAACTTTCTTTCTTTATGAAAATATTTGTTTTAACTGAAGTACATTGGTATGTCATTAATGGTTCGATTTTGCATTATGGTGAGTAATGGAAATTCTCTCACAAACCTGTGGCTATTCATATGATTTCTGATATATATATATATATATATTATTAGCCAATTTTTCATTGAGTTGTTTTTGTTACTGAGGTGTGTAGGCTACTATCCCATTAAAATGGATAGTTTGCCAATATATTGCCCTGTTCTTTTTCTCTTCTCTCTTTTATCACCATTTCTGTGCACCAGAGTTCCACAAATCAAGCAAAGTAAACTTCACCAATGGACATGAGAGATTCTAAAGAAGTCCCATCCTTAGTTCAAAAAATCTTGGTAATTCACAGATGCAGGAGAGAAAGTAAATTCTGTCTGGGGATATGACATCTCAAGACTACCCACGCTCCAGTGGAAGGTCCTATACTAATAACATAGAGGAAGCAGTTGGTAGATTGGATGTGTTTTAAAAGCCAAAACCAAAAAAAAAAAAAAAAATTAATTAATTAAATTAAATGGAAAGCCCATGAAGTTGAGTGGAAAATGTGGTGGTGATGAAATAGTTGTAATATTCAGATAGTGATGGATTTGATCAAAAGATATTATATGCACATATGAAATTTTCAAACAATAAAAAGGACATTATACAAAAAGAAATTCATAAGCTTTTTTCTTGTTTATTTGATTTTGTTTGTTTGGTTGGTTGGCTCATTTATTTGTTTGGTTGTTTATTTATTTATTTGGGTTTTTGAGACAAGGTTTCTCTCTGTAGTCTTGGTTGTCCTGGAACTTACTCTGTAGACCAGGCTGGCCTCAAACTCACAGAGATCAACTTGACTTTGCCTCCTGAGTACTGGGATTAAGGGAATGCACCATCAGCATCCAGCTGTTTGTCTTGGTTTTTGAAACAGGATATCTTTATGTTGTCCTTGAACTCACTATGTCTACCAGGTTGAGACTAGAACTCATAGATATCTCCTACTTCTATCTCCCAGCTGCTGAACTAAAGGTCTGTGCCACCATTTCTTAGCAACATATTTACTTCACAATATAACTGACACAGAGTTAATGACTAGTGGCAGTTTACAATGAGAACATTTTAAGATCATAAAACAAATAAAATAATGTACTTTGAGAAAGTTTCAGTAACTTTTGGGACTGGCTCCTGTTCTTCATTGAACATCATTACAAAAATTCAATTTTATAAATAAATGTAACTTACATCAGATGGCAGTGTAGCTAGAGTTTTTCTGGTCCTGCCTAGCCCATGGTCAGGACAAATCTCTCTCACCTGCCAGTCTTGTAGCTGCTCAGACCTAACCAAGTAAACACACAGAGACATATTTCTTATAAACTGTATGGCCATGGCAGGCTTCTTGCTAACTGTTCTTATATCTTAAATCAACCCATTTTTATTAATCTGTAAGTTGCCATGTGGCTCGTGGCTTACTGGTATCTTGACATCTGCTTCTCATTGTGGTGGCTGGCAGCATCTCCTGACTCAGCCTTCCTGTTCCCAGAATTCTCTTCTCTGATTGTCCTGCCTATACTTCCTGCCTGCCTACTGGCCAGTCAGCATTTTATTTATACAGAGCAATACCCACAGCATGGCAGCATATGCAAGTTATATTTAAGTCATAATATGAAAATGAATGCTGTCTTTATACATCATTCTAATAACCTCTTCATAGCAAATATATTATTTTCTTGCAAACTCTACCACATTTTTTCTTACAGAACCGTAGTTTGAGTAATGGAATTAAACACGATTGTTACATTGAATCACAAAACTTTTATAAAACACAACATACTCCTGCTATAAATAAAGGGGCAGGTTTATGCTCAATAAGTCACAGGTGAAAGCTGAATTTGATCTCAGGATTGGTCGCTTTGAAGGAACTGAAGAATAGTCACTGTTTGGATGAGTTCAGTACCACAGTATTTTGATCATAGCCAAATCAAATGCAGTTCACAGATTCATTCTTCCTTCATAACCTTAAAATTTATATTCAAAACTAAGTGTTATCAATCGATAGCATAGACTAATGACTTATGTTATTGTATGAAGGAATTTGTTTCTGTTTAAAGCTAAGATGTTACTTTTACTTTTACTTCTTAAACATTTTTAAATTAGCCAACATATTTGTTTATCTCATCTCAATACAAAATAGAAAATGTTCTCTTTGAAATGATTTGAGAAAAATTGAACAATCTCACTTGAAAGCTATTTATCTCCCCTCATAAATAAATGCTGTTTAATCTACTCTGAAAATTATTAGATTTATACTAGTTCATAGCACAACAGCTAACAGTCTTCATGTCAAAATTGAAAATTTTTGAGTATAAAAGACATCTTCTCCTTAAAATACTTATGTTGTAGTTTAGATATATATTTAGTAGACAGAGAGTCATCAAATTATTTACATTATAGTGCCTGTTGAAAATAAAATTAAAGCCGGGCAGTAATGGTGCATGCCTTTAATCTCAGCACTCAGGAGGCAGACCCAGGCGGATGTCTGTGAGTTCGAAACCAGCTTAGTCTACAGAGTGCGATCCAGGACAGGCACCAAAGCTGCACTGAGAAATCTTGTTTCAAAAAGAAAGAAAGAAAAGATATGGAATGAAAAATATTTGTATTTAATATTTGTATGTGTGTGTCTACATGGTATATATTATATGTGTATGCCCATAAAGGATAGAAGAAGCTGTCAGATACATTAACACTGGAGTTAGATGCATTCCTGATCCTCCTAAGGTGGATTCTTGGAATCAAACTCAGGTTTTCAGCTCAAAGATAAGATACTCTTAACCTCTGAGCCCAAGATTCTACATTTTAGACCCTAGAGCAGTGGTTCTCTGTAGCAGGAATCTTAAAGGTACTTGTTAATAAAATCAAACCTGAGGACAGTTATTGGGGTGAATGCTGGAAGATCAGAGAAGCAGAAGAAGCCACAGCTACCTCACCTTGACAGTTCTTCAGATGATCCTGTTTCCTCAGACTGGAAGCTTCTGTGTCTTCATCCAAATGGAACTCAACTGAACTATGCTGCACAAAGCCTAAAAGCTTAACCAGCCAATGCTGCTAGTTTCTGGCCCTCATGCCTTATATATCTTTCTGCTTTCTACCATCACTCCCTGGGATTAAAGACTCACTTTCTGGGATTAAAGACATGAGTCACCATGCTTGGCTGTATCCTTGAACAGATGGTTTTCTGCTTCTGGAATGCTAGGATTAAATGTTTGTGCTACTACTGCCTATCCTCTTTGTTTAATATTGTGGCTGTTCTGTCTCTGAACCCAGATAAGTTTGTTAGGGTGCACAATATTTTGGGGAACACAATACCACCACAGTTCTCAACCTTCCTAATGCTACAAACTTTTAATATTGTTCCTCATGTAGTGGTGACCCCAAGCATAAAAACTTTCATGGTACTTCATAACTGTAATTTTGCTATTGTTATGAATCATAATGAAAATATCTGTGTTTTCTAGTGGTCTTAGACAACCTCTGGCAAAGAGTTGCAACCCACAGGTTGAAAACTGCTGCTCTAGAGATTAAAAATATAGAATATTAAAATAACACAAATATTAAATATTGTTATTAGAGTATCAAAATTTGATTTATATATAATTTGCATTATGCACATGCATGCCTGTGTACCATAATATACAAATTAAGGTTAGAGGAAAATTTGCAATTTGTTGGAATTCATTGTTTTCTTCCATCATGGATGTTCTGGGGACCAAACTCAGGACATTAGGCTTGCCAATAAGCAACTTTACCCAATGAGCCACCACTCTGGCCCCATGCAGCAAACCTTTAGCGCTGTTTTGAATTGTTAACTTATTACACTGCTTGATAGTGATACACTAAGAATCCAGAAATTGACAGAAGGCATACTATGAGAGCAATATCAATATAACTACTAAAATAAACATCTACATGTCAACATGTACATACTTGTATGCGTTGATATAATATCAGTTTCTTTCTATTGTTTAGTGGTAATTTTTACTATGCTTAACAACCTAAATATTTAAATGTATGCTTATGTAACAAATATTGAATAAATTTCTGCCATAAAAGTATGATTTTAGGCATTTGGAATTTGTTATTTGAATGACCTAATTTTAATAACGTATTAACCTATCTATTTAAAGAATATATTGATATATGTATAGTACATAACGTTCAAAGACACAGTTTTGCCTATCATGGAACTATACTTTAGTATGTATTTTTTTGTGTGAATAACTTAGCTAAGTGATACACAGCAGTTACTAGAGCAGGTGGGTCACTGCTTTAGGGTGTTTTGTGTTCCTAGGCATATCCCAAAAGCAGATTTACCTTATATCTGTACACCGCTCCTGTCAGCCAATAGCAGAACTGGCTGAAGAATGTCTAGTGTGAAGGAAGAAAGCTTGAATGGCAGAGAAGAGAAGGGATTATTCAAATTCAAGGTGAGGGACGTGCCTGGCAATTAAGTAAATCTATGAGGTAGCTAGTACATGGAGTCTCTTCTTTCTCTCATGCTACAACAGGCACTGGGGAAGTTGTACCCAGGCTTGTCTAGTGGAGACTATGACAAGATTAAACCTCAAGTTCAATGGTTTAGGAATAGCTTTTAACAAGTAGCATTGTTTCAATTTAGTGTGGAAACGCTGAAATGAAAGATGATTGCTTACATCCTGGGCTGCTTTATAAGACAGAAGTACATTTTGCATTTTAAAAATTGGGACAGGGGCCCATTAAACCAGGCAGGTGTGAATACAGAAACTAATTTACTTAGACAAGGGAAAAATGTAAGTTATATTCCCGCAAGCAGAATGGCTTCATACACAGTTAAGAATTGCTTTCTTCAGCTAGAGTGTCATCGTAAATGAAACCTATGCCCATGCCTCAGATCAAAGAGGAAGTTGACCTGACTGATACCTTGGGCTCTGTTAATGAGTCTCTTACTGTTGGATGCCGTTGCTATTCATGCAGCTTCCATTCACTGAGCACTGAAACCAGCGCTCCAACAATTTTGAAACATTTTCTCTCTCATTTCTGTTAGGACATTTTTAAGTTGTAGAAATGTTTCTAAAGGTTACAGAATTAGTAAGTGGAAGCTATAAGATTGCAACTGAAATTTGATGTGACTCTAATATGCATACTGAAATATAAGCCACTATAATTAAAGGGAAAATCCTATTTTTTAAAAATAAATACAGATAGAGGATTTTCCATGAAAGAGGGTCAACTGGCCTTCCTAGGATATATTCTGTCACTGTTCTTACACACCAGGAGCAGTTCGTCCCCATGATGCTACCAGGGCTCACTGGAGAGGCAAGTTTAAACCCCACCTTTAAGGTCAGCATGATGACTCATGTACTCATGTTTGATTAATTATTTCTCCTCCTCCTCCTCCTCCTCCTGTTCCTCCTCCTCCTCCTCCTCCTCCTGTTCCTCCTCCTCCTCCTCCTCCTCCTGTTCCTCCTCCTCCTCCTCCTCCTCCTGTTCCTCCTCCTCCTGTTCCTCCTCCTCCTGTTCCTCCTCCTCCTCCTCCTCCTCCTCCTCCTCCTCCTCCTCCTCCTCCTCCTCCTCCTCTTCTTCTTCTTCTTCTTCTTCTTCTTCTTCCTCTTCTTCTTCTTCTTCCACACATTTTTCGATGTGGTGAAATAATTTTCCTAACACACTTTATGTTAGATGTTTCCATTCCATCAGTCTACACTTCTAATTTTCCTTCTCCCTGGAAGGGGGCTCTATCCCCCTTTCTGCACCCCTTTGTGCATTTATTGACAGTCTCTGCTCTCACCTTCCATTCTCCGTGTTCCTGAAGTCTTGCCAACATTAAACATTAAATCATACTGTAGGTGTTTGATATGTTTTAATACCTAACAATTCAGAAGGAAAGAATCATAGCCAAAGGCACTCCAACATGACTGATTTTGAAAACAGGGCTACTGATGGTTTATTCTAGCATCTTTCTAAGGACAGCATTGTGTATATTCTGTGAAAAAAGAAAAAAAAAAAAGCAGTAGATAGATGCTGTCATTAGGATAGGGTCAGAGTTCTAAGTCTCTGCTTTGCTAACAAGATTATTAGCAAATTCTGGGATAGGAGAGGACACGAAATTTCAAGATCAAGACCAGGGTTGGGGAGTGAACACCAGAAAGTGTGATACCACTTACTAAAGAATTATTTTATGATGGGCAGTGATGGCACACACCTTTAATCCCAGTACTCAGGAGGCAGAGCCAGGCAGACTTCTGTGAGTTTGAGGCCAGCCTGTTCTACAGAGCGAGATCTAGGACAGGCACCAAAACTACACAGAGGACCCTGTCTCAAAAAACCAAAAGAAAAAAAAAGAATTATTTTACATTGAACCATAATGTAGACTACCAGAGAAAACAGGCTGAATATAAGATACAGTTCTCACATGTCTGAAAAACAAAAAGAAGATATGATAATGAAAATCAACAATTATCAGACAAGTTAATACAATGTTTTAGCTTTTACACTTTTGATATGTATGATTTAATCCAAATAACCACAGAAGTTAGGTATCTAGCAAGTGACAAGTGATTTTTCAAATATTTTTAATTTTTGGATGATCTCATACAATGTGTTTGAACACACTCAGCTTCCCTTTTGCAACTTCTCCCTTTGCCACCCTTGTATCCCCTCACCCAACTTTGAGAGTCTGCCTTTGTTTCCCCTTCAGCTTGTCCCAGTATGTGTAGTCCAGCTCTTCTAGGCAGTGGGACCCGCCCTTGTGCATGGGCACATCATTAGAACAAACATACTCTCTCCCAGCAGCTGTCAAAAGCCAATAGGTGGGATTTCATGTCCACACCAACCTACATGTAGGGAATATATCTGGCTAGAGCTTGAATAGGTCACGTGCATGCTATTATAATCACTGATAATTCCTGTGTGCATCTGCTGTCTTGTATCAGGAAAGCACTGTTTCCTTGATGCTTTTCATCACCCCTGGTTCTTACAGTCATTCTTCCCTTACTCCATCCACAAAGATACTTGAACATTTTAAGAGCACTACAAATGTCCTGTTCATGGCTGAGCACTCCATGGCCTTTGTACTTTGAGCATTGACCAGTAGGTGTTCTGTATTAATTGCTATCTGCTGCAAAGCATGGATTTTCTGGTGGCAGTTGACAGATGCTCTGGTGTATGCATACAGTGACAGATGTTAGGAGTTATTGTAATACTATATATATTTAGCATCCTGATAGGATTGTGTTCTCTCTTATGGCCACACATTCTCGGACCCTTTTATAGTGCCAGGTATGGGTTCTTTCTCATAGACTGGGCCTTAGATACTATTGGAAAGCAGTTGGTTTCTTCCATAACATTAATGTCATGGTTGCACCAGCAGACACATGTTAATGATTTTTTTTCTGCCCCAAGGTTTCTGAAGATGCAGTGTCAAAATGTGCAACTCAGACAAAATATCTTTCCTCTGAATAGTATCCCCAAATGTATAGCATTCTGAAGTTTTTCAAGCCCAGCACACTCTATTTTTGCAAATCATTTTCAATGAAGGCCACTCAAACAAGCTGATTTCAAAACCACCCAGTTCTACTGTACTCCGAATGTCAGTCATCCCAAACTCCATGAATAGAGATAGTAGTGAAAATTATAGCATTATTCACCTGGTACAAATCAAGCTCAGTTTCCAGCAGAGGAAGCTCTAGGGTGGACATGCAAAGTCCCCTTCCAGCATTGGGTAAGTCTTGATGTGCAACCCCTTAAAAAGTTGAGTGATTCATTCATAGTGTTTTGACCGATCTAGTTTCAGAACAGCTGGATAACTGGTGCAACATTAGTGGAATTGAAAACACAGACAGATTTTCTTCACTTCTTGAATAAAGAACAAAGTAATATAAATTACACTGAATTTTCATCTGTGTATTTAGTTGCTTCATAGTGCACTGCAATCGATAGTGTGAGTACTAATTATTTTAAGGTAATTATATTTAATTATTATGATTGCTGTTCATATCTTCTATGCTAATAGAGGAATATCAATGGCCTTCTTGACATAATTATTATATTTCCTTCATGCTAGAACAAAGAATGGGGATTTACTTTAATTAAGCTGAAAGCAGCCCTTGCCATTTCATATATGTTATTCTTTTATCCTTTTTGTTAGATTTTTTGACAAGCATCTCTTACAAAGAATACTACTACTGTAAAATTTTTTGAAATAAAAAAAAAAAAACAGAAGCAATACAGAGTCAATGTAGGTGAATTATAGCTTCACATACTTTACACATTTACTTATAGATCACAGTACAAATTCATATCTTATTTTTTTCCCCTTCAGGGCATAACAGTACAAAGAAAAGTGTGGTTAGACATTGTGGCTTTTTGAAACTCCAATTTATAATGTGTAACAAATATATTCAGCTCAGTGAGTGCATAAATTACCTCACATATAAGATTTGAAAATTCAAGAAATGGAAGGAAAAAGGCAACTGACAGTAACTGAAAAGCAAATTCTAATTTATTGCCGCATATGACCCGGGTTTAATTTGTTTACATTTCACAGGGGAAACACCTATTTACCATGTTCCTTTTGATGTAGTGCATATAAAACTGAAATATTGTGTTTCTCCTTGGCTAATGGAGTCATTACCTCAATTTTAAACATCCTGCGCCTGAAATAGGGATTCATAATGAACTCATTGGCTAACCAAAATTACCACAAGTAAAAACAATTTCTAGATACTTGGGGACTTGAGATTTCTTTTTAAATAGCTTTTTAGGTGATATACTCAGAGAAATTTCAAAAAACACTCATTTAAAAGCAAGAAAAACACAAAAATCCATGTTGTAAGGAAAAAAAGATATACTTGAACACCTGGCTAGAGCAAGTACAAACAACAATAGTAATAATATACATTATTATATATTATAGTTTAATATATAATATAGCAATAATATATATATATTATAGTTTATTTGATAAGTATCAAGATTTAACCAAAACTTAGTTTTTCTATCTTATATTTCTCACACAATCACTGTGATTAAGTTATTGTTGCTCTAAAGAAGATTATGGTGTTTGATTTTCCATTCTGACATTTTTACAGACAATACAGTGATTTAACAGAGATTTTTCTTCAAAAATCTTTATAATATGTGGAAAGTTCTATAGTCTCAGTATGACTTTGTGGATTAGATATAATGGAAGCTACCAAATGAATTGGTACTACTGTTAAGATCTGTAAGCTGTGAATGAAATGATTTCTAACTATTAAAACAAAGTTTATGTTTTTCTTCCTTTTTAAATTGAGAATAGAGTTCTTTCATGCAATATATTCTGATTAGAGTTTCCCCTTCCTCAACTCCTTCAAGATCTTCCCAACTACTCCACCAACCTAAACCCTTTCCCTTTCATTCTATTATTACATTACAAGGTTATCTAAAGTAATAATAGTAATAATATTAATAATAGTGATAATAATAATATAATAAAATCAGATAAAAAACAAACCAGCCAGATTAGGATAAAATAAACAGAGATATAAAAGAACCAAAGAAAAAGCACAAGAAACACATACAGATGCTGAGACACACATTTGCACACACAAAAACGTAAAAAAAAAAAAAATCAGAAGCCATAATGTACATGCAAAAGGTCTGTAAGGTAATAATAGTAATAATAATAAAACCCAGAAAAAGCATTTTGAGACAGCAGACTTCTCATTCTACATGGTAGATCAGTGTTTTCAGAAAGGACCAAACCCGAGGCATTGTGTCCCTAACTAGACTATGCAGAAAAAGAAAATATCTGTATACACAAACATCATCATTTACTTTTCATTGTATAAAAGGTCCATAAAGAGTGTCAAAATTATAGTATGTATTTCAAGAGAAAAAAGAGTAGGGTTTCCATTTAATAGTTTTGTGACCTTGTAAAATATTCTTCATCTTTCTCATTTTTAGTTTTTCATTTTGTATGAATATATCTGTGTAAAAGGATTAACGTGTATTTTAAGTGAGAAGAACCATTGTCTACCCAATAAGAGCATATTAATGTTGTTTATTCTCCACTGAAAGTCTGAACTAAATAAGCTATTTTGTCTCTCCTAGCATAGCTCTCCTTATAGTTATAATACTTAAAAAAAAAGCAGTCCTTTTAAAAGATAAATGCTCTGTGTCTGTGGCCATAACATTTAGCTACTAAGGGAAAGGTGTCCCAAATACCTGTTCTTGTTATTGCTGTTGATGCTTTTTTTTTTTTTTTTTTTTTTTTTTTTTTTTTTTTTTTGTGAGAAGAGATCCAATTCATACTGCTGCCTTAAGAACTATTGGGAATGATAATTTGGTTCTCTGAAATATTCAAAATTAAACATTGTTTCCTACTTATATGTCAATATATTTTCATTAAAATGTTTCTACCATGAACGTCATCACACCACCTGTGACTAAATAGCTCGTTGTCTTGAAAAGTATAATGTAGTCTTTGCAAACCTTTGCAGCATTCTCTCAATGTTTGTGTTAAAACCAGATCTTATTCTGTGCCTCTCATTGTGCCAAGCAGTGGGCCTATCAAAGGGAATGCTGGAGCTGGCATGATGTCAGGAGAGATAATGAGATAATGGACAAAATATCAATAACCAAATGGAGACCAGAGTTTCACACCAGTCTGTATTTAGACATCATACCCTAAGATCCAAGTTTATGGCATTTCCAAACTGTACTAGAGGAGTGACTTTATTTTTTTTTTTGCCTGAGCAAAAATAAGTTGTTCGATTCCCTTATCAAATATACACTTTGAGCATATTATATTTTTCACAGATTCTGAAAGTCATAACAATATTCACAAATCTGACAGTGACAATTTGCTCAGCATGAATATTATCACCATCATCTTCACCTGAGTTGTTTAAATTTGTCCTTAGCATATGTAAAAACCTAATTACTGATGTGATAGGAGCTCTCCTGTATATAGTATAAGGGCCTAATGAAAGAAGCCTTGTTAAAATATTGAACAATTCTCTTCAGGCCAATAGACTACCAATAGTCTGCATAGAACTTCTGAAGAAAGTGTAAGAACCATCATGGCTACTAGATAAAACAGCTGGAGGACATGCTAGGATCATTGTTGCTCTTGGATAGAACATCTGGATGATGTGCAAGGACCATCATGGGTCCTGGGGCCATATTCCTCTTCTACATCCTATCTTATTACTTGCATTAGAATTATACAATATAGCCACTATCCAAATCCCCAAATACATTATCATTGATGCAACATAAAGCTTTTATCCTTCACAAAATGATTCAATGACCTACGTCCCTGCCTAATCATGAATCCTGCCTCATACAGGGTCTTAAAGTCCACTTTGTCTGCATAGCAGTTAGAAAACATGGAGAAGGTCCAGTAGCTTAAGTATCTTGACCTGGAACTAACACAGGCCTCTTTATTTATGAGCAAGTAGTAGTCAGCAGAGCTGTCTACACAAAGCTAGAAAATGAAATCGCTGGGACATAGCTGTTTCCTGCTTCAACTCTACATTTAGAAAGATAGAATAAAATTCCTCATGAATGTCTAGTCATTTTTACTGAACTAACTTCATGGCTTTAAAACATGAATGTCTGTAATTCTTATTCCAGATTTTAAAAAGGGAGTAATACCACCAAGCAATTGGTTTTGAAGATTAATGGAAATGCATATTCTGTAATCACTATCATGTGTTCTGTTGGTATACATGAAACGATCATTTTCTCTCCTTTTGTTTAGTGTAATATGGCATTTCTACCCCATTCAATTCATGCTGAATAATGCTCTTTTTATGGAATCATAACTATTTGATAATTCCTTTACTTTATGAGTATTTCCTCCCATAGGAGGAGTAATACCAAATATTTTCTTTACCTGTGATGGGAATTGGTGAAGGAAAAACAGCTACTTTCAAAGTCTGGAAACAGTTCTCTTCATCTAATAACTGCAGCTTCAGCATGGCAAACATAGACAATAAGATTCATACGGTTTTAAATTTCTAAAATATCTTATTGGTTATTGATACTAAAGAGATGGCTTGGCAGTTTAAGAGCATCTGCTGTTCTTCCAGAGGATCCAGATTCCATTCCTAGTACCTGAATGGCACAGCTCACAATCGTCCAGTTCCAAGGGCTCCAACTCCTCCTCTGAAGCCCGGGTTCTTGCATGCACATGGTGTACATACATACATTCAGGCACACATACATGCACATAAAATAAGTAAATATATATATATACACACACACACACACACACACACACACACACACACACAGAGTGTGTGTGTGTGTGTGTGTGTGTGTGTGTGTGTGTGTGTGCATGCACACAACAACGGTGTTAGTCTACCATAACTTGCATGTGGAGGTCAGAAGACAACTTTCAGGAACTGGGCTCACCTTCCACCTTGTCCTACTGTTTCTGTGCTCTACATAGGCCAGGACAATTGGCCTGTAAGTTTCCTGTCCCCACATACTTCTGTCTGAACCTCCCATCTAGCTGTAGGAATGCTGGGATTACAAATGTGTGCCTTTATGCCCAGGCTTTCTGGGACCTAAATCAAGATGATCAAGTTTCTTCCATATGTGATTTTGCTCATGGAGCTAGCTCACCAGTGCCGGGCTCAGACCTTCTAACTGTGCCTAAGTCAAGGTCAGTTCAACCTTCATACCACCTATATTCATGACATCAGAAAACCTAGGACAATACAAGATAAGACCCATACAAATATCAAATAGAATTGATCTTTCAACAATGTTTTTTCTTATTCTGAAATGTATGCTTACTTAACATGTGTGCTGTACTGAATAAGGTACAATTATAAACTACATAGCACCTTTGTGTTCATATGAACATTCTGAAATGTTAGAATAGTTCTACAGCTAGTCTCTGTAGAAGCCAAGCAGAAATATTTCCAAAACATTAAATAATATCTTAAATAGAGTTGAATATTCTGATTGTGATAAAAGATGAAAACAGAGGCCTTTAATTACTTCCATTATTATTATTGCTTTTTTCATAACAGCCATTTTATCCATTTTATGACCACAGTAGCATCACCTATTACCTTTTCTTTTTATTATTTATTTTACTTTTTGAGGTTATAATATAATCACATCATTTCTTCCCCCCTTTCTAAACATTTTATTGTCACATTAGCTTAACTTCAAATCAAAGTTTAGAAATACTAGTGCCAAAACAGCCAGTTATCTTGAGTTATAAACATTTTTTACTTATTAAAAGCTGGTTTTTATTTTGAGATTTCAATGATTGACATATAAACAAGAAATAGGAAAATGTCAAGGGTGTCTTCTGATTAGCATTGTAATTTTAAAGATCTTGCTGCTTTGCTACTTAATTTGCTATTTTAGCTTTCATGTTTAAAAAGACCAGCATTTTCATGGGGAACATTTGTAAAGAAACAATATTTTGAAGACAAGAGAAAGAGTACTTCGGTAAGTACTTCCTATAAGGAGACCTAATTTAGAAATCTGACTCTTCTACCAAGTGGGAGATAAAGAGAAATCTATCATCTACAAGTCTTAGTTTTATTAGCTTTAAAATGGTAAACACCATTTGATATTAGTGTATAATTTTAGAAATTGAGTAATAGAAAAGAATTGCTGTTGAAACCAATAAATAACTGTAAAAACTGAACATCTTCTTTTTATATTTATTTATTGTGGTGGGGGGGCAGGAACTGCAAGCATGCCACAGAGAGTATGTGGGAGATCAGAGGACAACGTGCAGAGTTGGTTCTCCTATTCTACCACGTGGGCTCAAGATCATGTCCTCAGGCTTCCAGCCAACACCTTTGCTTTCCAATCCAAGTCTTGAGTTCTATAATCTTCATAAAGCAAGACATTTTCTTAAGAAAGGTAGAATTTGGTTGAGCTTGGTTGCCCACAGCAAAAATCTTAACATAGAAGAGGCTAAAACAGGAGGATAATGGTTCAAGGTTAACCTGCATTTCACAGTGTAAATAGTGAGGCCATAGATGAGGGAAAAAAAATTTTCAATAGAAACAAAGGCCACCCCAGGGAGCACCATGCTTTCTCTTTTCTACAGAAATACCTCAATTTTAGTCAAGTATTTAGCTACTTGTAGTAATACTAAGTCCTAGCATTATCATCAACTATATATGCCCATGTGAATAAGGTATAGCCAAAAGAATGTGAGTGACTTTACCATCTCTGTGCATCATCATCTGGGGAACCTAATTGGGAAATGGTCAGGTCCCAACCCATGGTTTCTATACTCAGTAGGTCTAGGGAGGGACTTTGTGCTCCTATTAAGGTACTAAATGGTGTTTCTACGTTTGAATCCAGGGACTACATTTTGAGAATACATGATTTCTAGTGCTTTTTCCCCTACTCATAATGCTCCTAGCATGGATGTTAATTTGTAATGTAACTGGAGCTATGAACAACTTGAGGGTTCCATCCTAGGAATAGGTTGATAAGACACAGAACTTAGGATGCTAACACCGAATTCAGAAAACATTGATAAAAACATTTTTAAATTGAAGGAGTGAGCCTCTAATCTTAGATTTACAGTTAGTCTATATTTGTATACAAATATATAATGAAAATGTATTTGTAAAGTATGTGTACACATTTATACTAAGAATGGATGTATATAGCCATATGATCTAAATACTATACTTACAGCTAATATGATATGTGTATACATCAGTTAATAGTTAATATGATATATATATATATATATATATATATATATATATATATATGGAGAGAGAGAGCGTGCTAGAGAGAGAGAGCTGACATTTTCATTGCACAACTATATTTAGAGCAGTTTAGAAGTCTATTATGGTCTCTATATTTTTAATCCATGGGCATTTCATTTCAGTACATAAATATGTTCAGGGGCAATGATTAATAATGAGATTTACTGTCTTCATGGGTATTGAGAGTTCTTGGCCTTCAACCTCATACCTTATTATTTTTCTAAATAGCTGAATATATCTCAGAAGGAGGATATGACCTGTCATGAGTTCTGCTGACCTCAGCATTTATATTCTTGGTGAGACTTGCAAGAGTAAAGTCAGTATATCCAAGTGATGGAGTTTTGTTTGCTTGTTTGTTTCTGTTTTCATTGTTGATTTTGGATAAGGTAAATGGTGAACTCTGGCCTCTTATATGATTCTTATATTTGCCTTAAGATTTTAACAAGGAATAGCTTAGATAATCACAGTCCCAATAAAAAAGTTGGCATGTAATGCTACACAGAAAGAACAAGTTCTGACTTATTTATTCACATTAAGACTGGAACTAGATTAAAATCTTGTGTTAGGTTAGATCTTAGCTCTCCCCTAGGCACAAGTGTTAAAGGTTCAGTCACCAACTGGTGCTACTGGGAGGTGGTGAAAACCACATGTAGAGTCTAGAAGAAAGCTTTCTGTTACTAGGGGCATGCCCCTATTTGAAACTCTAGACCTTTTCTTTCCCAACATTGATGAAGCCCCCTTGTCCTCATATCCTTTCCTAAATCACTGTACTGCCTCAGAAGCAAATCGCTAAATCAGTTGGTCTTGGCTTAGAGATTGAGCAATTTATAAAAATATATCTTTCTTTTGTAAAAACAGATCATACCATATTATTCTTATAGTAATAGAAAGATAACCAGCATAAACACAAAAGTAAAAATATTTATCATTTAAGCACAAAATTTAAAATAACTCAAGATCAGAGCTTACATTTCCTGATTTTTATTACTATGATTCTGACAGAATATATGTACTCATAATCATTTAAATGCAAATTCCATTTACAATAAAAATACATAGTTGACATTTCATTGCTATTTCTCACTAAATCTAACATATTTTGGTATTATGAAAAGAACATAAAGTATAGTTAGCTTAAGAAGCCAAAAGAATGTTTAAAAGAGAGTAGATATTTAAAGCCATAAATATATTATTTTAAGATAATTAGGTGATTTAAAATATATATATTGTGAAATATTTAAAAATAAAGGTATTAATTATATTTTTATTGGGTGGAAACATGCATACATTTTAAAAAATGGTTTTGAATTAAGAGCATTGAGTTCAAAGATAAAATATCTTAGATGTTAAAATGTTAGTTTTACCAAATGAGTATCAAACGATATTGAGTCCTAGATCTGTAATGAAGTCATTATGTGACATCTATAATACATAGTTGCATATACTAGTTATTTGACACAAATGTATGTACTCACAGTCAGCTTAAAGACACTGAGTTATAAAATACAATCTGCATTCCTTGTCTCTTGTATGTCAAGTCTATGTTCACAACATGAAAAATGAGTGTCTTTAGTAATTGATGTGCTAACAAAATTTAATATTAAGAAATACTTTCTAGTATTTAAATCATACATCAGATAAATCAGAAGACTGTATACAACTAATGTATCTAAAAATAAAATGCAAAGTAGGCTGGAGTTATTAAATCACATCTATTGCTGAGATTCATGGTGTGGATACGAGGATCATCACTGGCAATGATGGGCTTCTGCTCCTTTCGAATTGAATATTTGTAAAAATTGAATAGAATACATATGAAATAACGGGCTTTTAAATTAGAATATGTATATCTCAAAAGTAGGACACAAGTAATTGTGTAGTATTTACAGCAATCAAGTAGTCCTCTAAGTGCTTTCCTTGAGCTATGCTAGTTTTTATACCAGCTTTTCGAAGTTGCATCATTAGGCTATCATTCTGTGTCCAGCTGCACTTTAATACAAGTCAAAGTCCTACACCTGTAGTACATGTGCTAGACCCAAGGACCGAACCAAATTTGTTTCTGGATTCATGACCTCATAGGCCTATATTCTAGACTTCAAATGGCACAAAAAAAAAACCAAAAAAAAACACACTTTATTTTCTGCCTCTCATTATTTCAAATTGTTTGGGTATTATCACATTTTTTTGGCTCTTGAAAGTAATAAATGTAAATTGCTGATTTAACGTTTAATGCATAAAACTACTTTATTCTGTTTTTTAATATAACCATATATATTCAAATTTGCAAGCAGCATGATTTGTTGGAGAAACAATAACCACTCCAGACAAAATATGGAAAGTTACATTAAAACTGGGATGTCAAAGTAAATTTAGAATGTGACTTAGCTGATATCATATTTCCAAGATTTGTAACATATTATGGACTGTTATGTGAAATATTTTTGCTTAAGTTATAATTAACAAACACTAGCTGCATCTCTAAGACTATTTCTAAAACCATTATAACAAGCCAAGAAGATGGAAAAATAATACTTTTTTAAAAATATCTATGAAATGGGGTGGGGGAGGAAATACCATGTTGTTGCTCTCTCTTGTATCAATAAATGTGTTGGCTTTGTTTAGCAGTTGCTGAGGAATCAGCAACTTTTGTTTCTATTAGTATATAGTTCTATTGTCCTCTCATTAACAGAATTATAAAATAAACATTAAGACAACACTTTCAGCAGCAACTGATTAGGTTATTTTCATTTAAACTCTTAACAGTATGAACAGAAATATTCAAAAGACTGTGAGGTGTGTGTGTGTGTGTGTGTGTGTGTGTGTGTGGTCATCCAATGGTCAAATGTAAGTCACATGGCACTCTTATGGAAGGTATGCTGCAAAGTTGAGAACAGATAAATAACAAGAGAAACAAAAAGAGAAGGGATTCAATGGACACCTAGTATTGTTTATGGAACAACATACTATTAGTAAGAAGTAACACACATACACACACACACACCCCACATCCTTCTGAACATTTCTGTTCATACTGTTACATGTTTAAATGAATACAACCTCATCAATTGTTACTGAAAGTGCTGTCTTCGTGTTCATTTTATAATTCTGTTAACGAGAGGACAATACAACTATGTACTAATTGAAATGTTGATGGCAAAAGCCACTGATTCGCTCAGCAATTAAACAAAGCAAACACATAAAGTATCTGGTCAGTGACCTGAACCCTAGACTATTGATTATTAGCTTGTTGATATGTTAATGCAAAGTAATTATTCCAGTGTAGTGAAGCTGAAAATCAACAAGTATATTCATTAACTTGAGTTTAGACTTCTGCACTGCTAATTGCAATAGGGGAATCCATTACCCATCATGCTTTTTCAACCTGCAGATGACTTTCTAAATCGTCTTATTAAATAAAAAACACAGAGCCAAAATAGGAGTGAAAGCCTTAGAGAAAGATCAGAGTAGCAGAACAAGCCACAGCCAACCTCACCTTGCCAACTCCTTAGCTGATCTTGTTTCTTCAAACTGAAAGCTTCTGAGTCCTCATCTGAATGGATCTCAGCTGGACTACTACTAAAAGCCTAAAAGCTTTTTTAAAAAGTCTCTAGTTCTTCATCCTCATGCCTTATATACTTTTATGCTTCCTACCATCACTTCTTGGGATTAAAGACATGCATCTTTCCCAAGCAAGACATGAGATCTCAAATCCTGGGATTAAAGATGTGTGCCACCATGCCTGGCTGTTTCCAGTGTAGCCTTGAACTCACAGAGATCTGGATGGATTTCTGCCTCCAGAATGCTAGGATTAAAGGTGTGTGCTACCACTGCCTAAACTCTATGTTTAATATAGTGGCTGTTCTGCTATCTGACCCCCTAAATAAGTTTATTGGGGTGTACAATATATCAATCATATTTCCCCTTTTTTGTTTAAAATTTAAAAAGTTATAACTAATATAAGAAAAAGTATATACCATATATATAGTCAGGAATTACATTAACAATGTCTAGTCCATAACATTTGACAGATTCAGACAAAAACTCCATTACATATATTAACAATGGCCAGTAGATTACCATATGACAAATTCAGACAAAAAAATTTCATTACTTATTCTATTTAAAACAAGTAATTCCTCTTTAAAAGTAGATTCAATAATCTATCTTTTTATCTTATCATATCAACATTCTCTCTTTTTTCTTTTCTGAGTAGATTAAAAAATCTACCTTTTATCTTTTCATTTCTATATCTTCCTTTTTTTCTTTTCAGAGTAGATTCAATAATTACCATTTTCTGTATCCTATTTTTTTCTTTTTCTAAACAAGTACTCTGTATCTATTCTCCTTTGTTTAGCTTTTTTTTTCTGACTATTAACAGTTAACAGCTTGTAACCAACCACTGTATGACAATTATCCATAAGCCATTGAAGACCAAAAACCACCCACTCCACGTCTTGGGAATGTGAGTGTCGTTTTCTTAAAATTACTTCCTGCTTTCTGTGTGGTAAAGACATCTTTAGGGAATCCTGAAAAGAAAAATTTTGGGCTAATTGTCAAGTCCTGGAGAGTTAGCTGTGTCATTTGTCCAGTCTCTGCATAATGGGAAAGTGACCACTGTTGAGGTCACAAAACACAGGTTGAGAACCACTGGTTATATGTTTCACTATAAATATCTCTTACTAATACTATGTTGAGAATAATATGGGTGAGTATTACAAAATATTTGATGATAGAAAAAAAATGAAGAATAAATGAATTTCCATAAAGTTTAGGGAAACTATATCCATCCTTTTATATATGATGAGTTAAAAGTTATGAAAGGAGGTCCTAAGATTAAAAACCTCACTTGTGTTTAGTGTTCAACAAGGGTGATTGACTGATTAGAATTTCTGATGTTGCAGAGCACTGGAAAGTTGCAGTGTCAGAATCAAATTGTCTTCAGCCTGTCCCCAAAACAGCCATCTGTTGCCCACCTTGTGTTTCATTTAATGTATATCCTGTGACTATTAGAAACTAGTTTCCACCTACCTATATACTAAGATGTCATCAAATGGTATCCAAGACCTATGACAGATATCTCCATTTGCTGTAACCAACCTACCTGATGTTTGATCAGTGTGTTGGAACAATGTCTTAATTTATAACTTCTATTACTATACAAATTTCATGAAGCTATTACTTCATTGGAATATTGTTTTAGAAGTAACTGAATGCATGTTCCTTGGACACAGTCACTCATACTTGGCTCCAAAATAAATGATCTCATTCCCTTTTAGATGAGAGTTGTGTTTTTACATCAAGGAAATCACTTTAGGATGACATAGTTTATGGGACTATTGTAATGACCAAAGTTAGTGCTCTGTGAATATAGTAAAAATATTAGAAAAATGCACACACCAAAGCTATTTTTTCATTAAAATTTAATTTCTTAACTCAAGTCATAATTGAATGAAAAGTACAAATAGCCATCTAGAAATCAAAGCATACAGTAAAAGCAGATGAGATATCCAGCGTATAGCAAAGACTAAACATTTGTGATGGGCACAGTAGTTGTAAAGGGTAATTTTTAAATGGTATTTTATAGATTACTGTTTGATTATCACCTGGATACATGAACAAAGAAATGACATTTGAAGCAATTATTTTGGGACTGCTTCCCAGGCAGTAAGGGACCAACTTTATTACTTATATTATTTTCTCAAATACTTAAACACTGACTTTATAGTTAGAGAACAAGAAAGAGATGGTGTTTAAGGCTGAGATTTACCCTAGGACCCAAACTTTTCCCAAGGCAGAGCCTTACACTTTGTGCCCTGTAAGAGAAAAGACCCAGGAAATGGAAAACAGGAGGATAACTCATTTAACGAAAGGCTTTGCTGCCGATATCCTACCTTGACTTCAAAGAACATTGGTTATTACTCCGTACTTTTTCAAAGTGATGTGTCTTCTTTAGGTTTCTAAAACCTTTGAGAATTCCATACATGAGTATTATATTTATATCATTTCAACTTACGCTCTGCCCTCACAAATTCCCATCCTACATTGCACCCACTCCTTCTCAAATCCATAATAACCCCTTCCTTTTTTTTTTTTTTTAAGATTTTATTTATTTACATACTTTATGCATATGAGTGTTCTATTTGCATGTATGTTTGCATGACAGTAGAGGGCATCAGATCTCATTACAGAGGGTTGGGAGCCACCTTGTGGGGGCTGGGAATTTAACTCAGGACCTCTGGAAGAGCAGCTGGTGCTCTTAACTGCTGAGCCATCTCTCCAGCTCCAACCACTTCCTTTTTAATTATTTTGTGTGTACGAATGCAGTAGAAAATACTAGGGCAAAAGATTACTAAACCAGAACTATTTCTCCATTAAAAACATAATTTCTTAACTCAAACCAAAATCAAATAAATGATGCAGAGTCATCTAGAGATCAAAGCATGCAATAAAAGTAGATGAGATCTATTAAGTATAGTGGAACTTATTTTTCCCTAAACAATCAGTACTAGGAAAGAGATATGCTGTAAATTATATATACCTAAATAAAATATATACCTAAATACATACATATATATCCTGCTGAACCACTTTAGTATTTAGAGCAGACTGTTTGAGAATGGATAGCCTATCAGGGTGCTCATGTCTTGAGAATTCTAATTCTTCCTCTCTTAGCAGTCATTAATTACCTGTAACACTTCATCTAATGATGCAGCATTGTGTGATTTCCCCATTCATGTTGGCAGTTCAGCTGATCCTACCTTTATGTAGGTCTTGTTTAGGTGATAATATTGTTAGGATTTCATGGTTTTTTTCTCATGTTTAATACTAAGTATCAGTTAAAATGATCAGGAATGGAAATGAGATAAATGATTAAAACATATGCATATGACCAAATAATATATTGTCACCAATCAACATAGTATACAGTATTTATTTCATGAAAAACTTTAATATCTGTGAAGAATTTAAAACATTTTAATAATGTGCCATGTTTCATATCTTCAACTTATTCAGGGTATGTTTTCTTTGATATGTAATTTCTTACTTGGGCTACATGACATTCTATCTCACAAACAAACAATGAAAAAAAAGTTATTTAATAGAGTGCTATCATCTTCTTATGGTGTATTATTTTCAGCCAGTCATGCCTACATTCTCTTCTCATTCTGAGCTTAGTATATTGACTATCCATTGGCAAGTAGATAAAGCATTCTAAATATGTTTCTTTGCAATTGATGAATAAACACTATCTCCCTATTAGAACACAACATCTCTTCTGTTTGACCTATCAACTTGCTTGGCCCATAACATACTGAAGATAGATTTGTGAACCTTGAATTGTGATAACTAGGTAATGAGAAGATTTTGCCCCTTTACCTTGATTTCTAGAGACTTTGCATTATATGGTAATGTGTTACTATATAAGAATTCCACACATGTCCTTTGAACTCTATACTCAATTTTAGGCCAATACATATACATATTTCTTCTTATATTTTTGAAAAATTCAACTGGAGTCTATGTTTCTTGATAAGAAGGTGTTTTTCTTCCAGATGGTGTTTGAAAATGTTGAACAAATTACGTTTCTCCCTTTTTACTTCATCAGCTATGAAATCAACAGTACTACTTAGATGTTAGAACCACCTGGAAACTGTGAAAACCCAAACTGCCCCTTACATCAGGGTCAGAATCTCTAAGATAAAAGTACAGGTATATTTCTTTATAGACACAAAAGGTCTTTCATTTACTTGTACACATCAAGATTTTAGACAGTTTCCTTAAGCAAAGAAAAATTCTGCAACTAAGCTTTTCTTAATGAACAGATAGCACAGGGTGAACTTAGCCCATGGCGCATGAAACAAGCATTGCTCACCCAAATTCTAACCAAACCCCTGACTGCTGCAACTGTGAGATATAGCAAAATTATTATTATTTTAAGGGCTGTGGAAATAGCTCACTGGGTAAAAGCCCTTGACACACAAACCTAGTGATCTAAGGGAAATCTCTGGAACACACAGTGGGAGAAGAGAACCAATTTCTGAAAGTTGTATTCTGAACATCCTCTGAGCATGAGCACTGTGAAAAGAGTGCACATGTCTGCATACACACTCAATAACATATAATAATAATAACAATAATAATAATAATAATACTATCCTAGTTTGCTATAACTGTCAACTTGACATAGTTAGAGTCACTTGACAAAGAAGTCTTAGTTAAGGAATTGCCTATATCACTTGTGTTGTTAGCAGGCCTGGAAGAATAGCCATAATTGTTAATTGATAAATGAAACCTCAGATCGCTATGGGAATCACCATCAACTAGGTGGAATTGGGTTAGTTATGCTTGGACCTACAAGCAAGCCAGTACGCATCGTCTCTCCATAGTTTCTGCTTTAAATTCTTGCCTTGATACCCTCGATGATAAACTATGAATAGAAGTGTAAGCCAAATTAATCCTTTCTTCCCCTAAGTTGTTTTTTTTTTTTCCAGAGTGCTTTATCATAGGAAGAGAAAGGAAACAAAGACAAATGATAATTAAAGAAATACAACATTTTAAGCCACTAAGCTTGAAGGATGAAAGTTTATGATATTAGGCTATTAATTTTAACTTAAAATGTTGGAGGTCCTGATATGATATAGATTTAAGAATTATTAAAAGGATAACTACATCCAATTATAAACGTGTGTGGTTATAATAAGTTTATATCTGTCTAATATCACATATCTGTGTATATTGTTCTTTATTTTTATATGCAAAGATAAAGAGAAGTAGAATAACACCTGCTTAATTATCTTTTTTTATTAATTTATTTTTACATATCAGCCACAGATTCCACTGTCCTCCTTCCTCTCATCCCCCCAGCCTTCCTCCCCCAATACTCCCCCCATTCCCACCTCCTCCAAGGTAAGGTCTAATTTTAAAAAGTAATATGGATCCCCAGGCTATAATTTTATTTAAATGTGAATTTTAAAAATATGCAAGTATTTTCTACAAATAAATATAGAATACTTTTAGCAGTTTGTGGGAATTTTCTTTACTTAATTCTTGTCATGATACTCAGTACACAGAAGAGCCACTCACCTTGTTTGGTTAATCTGAGATAGCAGAGAAATACTCTAGACCAGTGGTTCTGGTTCTCAACCTTCCTAATGCAACACTTCAATACAGTTCCTTTGTTGTAGTGACTCCCAACCAAAAATTTATTGCATTGTTACTTCATAACTATAATTTTGCTACTGTTATGAATCATAATGTAAATATCTGACCTGTAGGATATCTGATATGCCACCCCTGTGAAAGGGTCACTCAACCCCCAAAGAGGTTGTGACCCACAGGCTGAGAACGCCTGCCCTAGACTGGACCATATAAAAAATAAGTATTTTCTGCAAATAAATATAGAGATACTTTTAGCAGTTTGGGGGAATTTTCTTTATTTAGTTCTTGTCATGATAATCAGTACACAGAAGAGCCACTTACCTGCCTTGGTTAATCAGAGGTAGCAGAGAAGTACTCTAGACCAGTGGTTCTGGTTCTGGTTATTTAATCTTTTACTCTGTAGTTTTCAACTCTTTGGGGTACCTTGCAACCATCCTCCTAAGTTCATGGTCATGCCTTATAATAGTTTTACAAACGTTGTGTGGTATCTTCAAAACGACTGTTGAGCAACATGGCAACTGTCATTGGTCAGATTTTGTCTTCTGTGTTTGCCCTTTATATTAATACTGTCCTGGGCTTGGGGCTGCCCAGTGAGCATCTGCTTTGCAAGGTGGAGGAGCTGAGTGTGAATCCTTGTCAGAGTTGGGTCAGATAGACAATTTCTTCCAGGTGCTATCATGCTGTCAGCCTGCCTTGCCAGTCAGTAAGCTCCAGATTTTTTTCTTTTTTAGAGATTTAAAAAATAATAGATAGAGAAGCTTTGAAGAAGACATGTCAAATAATCAATTATTTGTAATTATATGTTTATTAATATAAGTAATTTATTAGGACAGGTATGTCAAGGCATGACACTGTTCTGAAAAGAATTATTAGAATCAGTGTTTCTGTTCAACTAGAGGATAAAAGAGAAGTTAAAAGAACTGTTTTTTAAAAAAAGGTGTTGGATAACTCACTCTCTGTGTTATTAATGTTGTGTTAATATAATATATAATTAATATAAAGTGTGTTGCTTTGACCAAAGTCACTGAAAGAAATAACTTAAATAAGAGATGATTTATTTAACTCAAAGTTTCAGAGGATTCAATCTCTAACAGTGGGGACTGTAAGAGGCAAAAGAGTAAATATCATGGTAACCAATAAATAGAAAGAAGCAATACAGGAAGAGGCAGGGGCCAATTCAGGCCCCCAAGACAAGTCTTTGTGGACTCTGTCCTCTAGGTAGACCCACTAATTGCTTTGTACAGCTTCCTCCAAATAATGTCAACATATTAAGATTCCATAAACCATTCATTTATTCAATAAGTCAGACTCCTCATGATCTAATAGTCTCTGTAGCTACTATCACAGCCATGCCCAGAGTTCTGTGATACTAATAGCCTAGTTTCTTTTTATTCTAATAAAGTTGAAAATAAAACTTAGTAAAATACTACACTTAGTTCTTTAAGCTATCAAGATACCTTGATGATTCTGGCCACTCAAATTAGAGTGACTGGATGCATAAATGGAAACACTAATAGTGTCATACCACACTTGACTAAACTTTGTTAATGTTTTTATAATTGTGTACGAGTAAACCCTAAAGGAGGCTATTTCATTGAATAAGATTTCATATTGGAGGTGGAAAGCCACGAAAAGCTCTAAAATGTAAATAGTGATTAGAACAGCTGCTTATCCATTCTCATCTGGCTTACCTATCAAATGAGTTCTTGTTTGTATCAGTTTTTCTTCAGTTCCCATGCCATTCTACAAACAAAATACCTTGGACTGTAGTTTCCGTTTATTCTTGTAATATACGTCATTCCTTCATTTTACAACTTTGTTTATGGCTGTATGTCACTTTCCTGTTGTTTACTGAATCAAGTCATATTTCTCTATTTTCAAATGCAAGGCTACTGTTCCATCAAGACAGTTCTCTGAGGTTGAATGCCATCTGTATTCCACATGAAAGTTGTTCTAACCCATGTTCACTTGTTATCGATTATGTTATGTCCTGTGTATCATACCCAATCTTATTCAGATGTAATTTCCTGACTACATCATCCACGAGAATTTTCTTGCATCTAATGGTTTAGGAAGAACCACTCCCTAGAGCAAATATAGCATATGTCACATGATTTGTCATTTAATAAACATCGTCTTTTAGTATCCATGATTTTTTGTTCTTTGTTTTATTTATTCAAGTGGTTTCAACTTATCTCATCCATCTCATTCTGCTTTCTCAGTGGGTCATTTTTAAGGAGGGAAGTTATGTGTTGTGCATTTTAAACATTTTATTTTAAGGTTCGTAATCTTAGGTTTTCAAATAAAACTCTGTGATGCTTTTCTAAGTGCCAGAACTATTTTGTACATACAAGACCTATGTTTCCTGCACTAAATTTAGCCTCATTCAAAACATAGCAGGATACCTTTTTTTTTCTCTGAAATCTTTATAATTCTAGCTGGCATTTCCTATATCATGCAGTGCAAAGCTAGGTAAATTGCATGCTAGGTAAAAGCTACCATGGTGTAACACACTACAGGGAGTGGTAGGAAAGAACTGTTAGTGGAAATTCCATGGAGGGCACAGTAGGAAAGGGACACATGAAAACAATATGCTTGTTATTATCAATAGTTAAAACCAAATGGATAGCAAGAGTTTCCATTTAAAAATCAATCAATGGATGCCAGAATATCTTAGTCAGCATGAATCATTGATATTTGCGGAGGGCTTTTTTTTTTTTTTTTTTTTTTTTCATTCCAACTCTAATGTGGAAAGGACAAGAAATAGCACTGAATGCAGTTCAGAAAATGACCCACACTTCAATGTGTATTCAGATCCTTAACTACTGCTTTGAAATATGGTCACACTGAAAAGACAGAAGGAGAGTATACAGGTAAAGAAGACAGTTATTGGCTCCAAATACATGTATTCATTATTTGATGTTCTAGACTCATGATATAGCGGTGAAGACATCATTTTTTTCCCAAAGAACTTTGCTCTACATTGACCTCTGACAGAAGCTACCCCATGGCACAATACAGAATGGCAACCTGTCATTGTATTTTCACTAATTTTGTTCAGGTGTGGAAGGAAAAGATTAGAAATGAAGTGTTGTCCTCAGTCTGTTTGTGACGTTGGCCTGATTTAGAGATACCTCTGTTACTTTTTATAAGGACATTCTGAGGATCCATTCATGATTATTTTGTTGCATTCAACATTACTCTTTCTTTCTCTGATTTTCATGGTGGTGCCCAAAGGCTATGATGAATGCCAAATACATGACTCACTGCAGTTGTACTTCTAATGCTCTAGGGACTGAGCAGAGGCAATCAGACAGTAGAGAGCAAACTGCACCTGTAAAGGACCTTTGTTCTATTGCACATACAACACTTTTAAAATTATTGATTTATTTCCTAGCTTTCCCTATTATGGTATAAGCTGCTTAAAAGCGAGGATCATGATTTATAGATACAGTTGTAAGTAGATGATGAATGAATGGTCAACTCTAATCATGCATCATCAGCCAAAATTAAGCAATACCCGCTTTACCTTGGTGAGCTCTTTTCTTAAGAAAGCTGCCTGACCAAGCACATAAATGGACATAGACCATTCAAAGTAGGGCAAAGGTTATTTAAGTTTAAGGAAGAACATGTGTGTGTTAATTGAATCATGAAACAAGGCTGTTTTCTATAGGCCTAGTTCAGTATGGTGAAATTAGTAAAAATAAGGCCTTTTCCCTTACAAGAAAAGATAGTAATGTTCTGCCCTCAAAATACATAGTTTCATGAACACTTCACCGTTTAATGTTTAGAAAGACCTGGAAAAAGCCATTGATAACTCCATTAGTTGGAGTAAAAAGTAGAAGATATGATGTGTTGCTAATGTCCACATTTGAGGAAGCACAGATAATTTTTACTTTTTGTCTTCATATGCACAATGGGAAAAAGAAGTCAGAAAAAAAAATAAAATAAGAAACAAGCTAGAGATTGAAAATGCACTTCTGAGGGCTGTGGGAGTATACAGCACGGGACAACTAGTGTTTGACAAGTCAACCCATCAGACATAGAACTGCCTGATTGGGAGCACCACCTGGCAAAACTGTGGGATCACTGGCTGTGGAAGGCAGTTGTTTTCTGTCTGTAACTTTCTCGGGCACTACTGTTATACCTCCCTGCTGTGGATATTGATCTGTATAAATAAAATGCTGATTAGCCAGCAGCCATGCAGGAAGTATAGGCGGGACAAGGGGAGAGGAGAATTCTGGGAAGTGGAAGGCAAAGGCAGAGAGATATGGCCAGCCGCTGCCATGACATAACAAGATGTAAGGTACTGGTAAGCCATGAGCCATGTGCAAAGTATAGATTAATAGAAATGGGTTAATTTAAGATAGAAGAAGTAGATAACAAGAAGCCTGCCACAGCCATACAGTTTGTAAACAATGTAAATTTCTGTGTGTTTACTTGGTTAGGTCTGAGTGGCTATGGGCCTGGCGGGTGAGAGAGATTTGTCCTGACTGTGAGCCAGGCAGGAAAACTCCAACTACACCTCCCTATAAGAACAGCTGTGAGGTTCTTTCCACAGCCCTTTGGTAGTGTGTTTTACATCTTTGGTCATACTTATAGTTGTAGATGGTCACATTATGATTTCTGTTTAGGCTGTATAATTTCAATGTATAGAAATAATACCAGGATATTTTACATTATTCAGACTGACAGGATTCTCAGTCACAAAGACAACCTTTTACATAGACAGCTAATGTTAGACTTCAGAGCAGAATCAAAACAGGCTGGTTGCCCCTAGAGACCAATACATGAGGTCCTTTTTCCAGGTGTTGTTTTGCTTATTCAAGGTCAGAGCTTGAAGCAACTTTAGACATAACTTTCTCAGTAAGTGATTTTTTTTTTGCACATAGTCCCAGCCTCAGTAGATGTTACAGGCTCATGGTTCAGCCAACTGTTTACTTAATGTCTGGGACCCCTCACCAACTTAGAGCTACACCGTGCATGAATCAATGTGACATTACTTGCCTAAGAGAAACTGCATAACTTATCTTGTGTTATGAGAATGGGTAGGAGCCTGAAAATGTACTTTTTAATTGTCCAGTTTTGCAGTAGGAGAGCAAGATCAGATGGAAAGAGATGGCTGTGTAGAGCTATGTGAGAACTGCTGCAGAATTTGAGTGAAGTGTGTGTGTGTGTGTGTGTGTGTGTGTGTGCGCGCGCGCGCGCGCACACACGCGTGCATGCGCGCGCCCAGTGAGGTGTGAAGAAGCAGCAGCATTAGGAAATGAGAGAGAATGAATGAGGGCAATGATGTGAAGGAATGGTGTAAGAGCTGGGCAGAGGGTAAGAGTGAATGTGTGAGTATGTGTAGGGTGTGTGTGCTAAGTGAGGGACGTAGCTGAATGGGCAGAGAGAAAATGTAACATAGAATTGTTCACAGTTGAGAAGAAGTAGTATGAGAGTAAGATGAGAGAATTAATGAAAGAAAGAATGAATAAGTACAGAGTGAATAAATGATGCAATGATATGTAAAGGAATGTAACAGAGTAGAGAGAAGAAATGTGTAGATGTAACTGTGCCAAAGAGGTTTGTAACTGTGTGGAAACAAGGAAGATGAAGCTGTATAAAAAAGAGATATAGAAGAGAACTATATATAAAAGAAAGATGTGTCGCCATGTGAAAAGATGTATGTGTGCAAAGATATGTAGCTGTATATATAGAATGTAGCAGTGTGGAGGTATGTAGCAATGCAGAGACAGAGTCAGAGACCATTTTTAAGATACAGTAAAAGAGAAAGTTAACACCAGAAAGCTTGTGTGTTTTTTTATTTTACCAGTCAGATAGAAACTTATTTCTAAATACCCTCAGGTAGAAAAAGTCCAGCCCTCACCACCTTCGTGGATTTTCTGGCATTATCCTGGAGGTGGCCATGGAGCAGGCTCTCCACAAGGTCCCCAATAATGTACAGGATTCATTTGCTTTGAAACTATATAATATTTACTTACTGAGGACAAGTCACGGTGACAGAGGCAGAAAGCTATAAACACTGTGGGGAAATTTCTTGACCTTAGTGCAACTTATGTTCAAGTGGATGACAGATGAAAAGTCATAATTATGCAAATCATTAATGATAATTGTGATAATTGCAGGAAAAATCCTATTCCTACCTAACAACTCAAACCAGACTAACCCTTTGTCACCTTGGGACTGGATGCAGAAGGAGCATTATGCCAGCAGACAAATTAGGTCAATAGAAATGAAATTCTGAAAGACATAAAGGAACAAAGAAATATTCTTTAATGGCATCTTACCTTTGGCATGTAGAAAGGCCAACTAGTTTGTAAGTTTCAACAAATAGATATAAAGATTGTATAGCCATCACATAAGGCTTTATCCAATATAAAACATGAAACCAGCTTCATTCATAGACATAAATTGGCAAAAGAATTTTGTAAGTGGGAGTGATTGACAGGCGCAAATCATTCAGATGTGGTTATGGTAGGATTTCCTTAGTGCTCATTTTACGCAGTACACAATTTTCTTTTAGGAGACACTTCAGGGACTGGACTGCAGTTCTATATTGACAGTCAGGAATCAAACTAAGATCATTGTGTTTGATTCATTTCTTTTCTAAATATTGTCTTGCCAAACTACACTTTAAAAAATGTCTTGTTTAGGATTGTTAATGTTTAATTTATAAACAAATATCCTAGATCACTGGTACAAATAAGGAAATGAATAGAGATAAGGCAACATACAGTGTTACTAATTTTAGATCTGTGCCTTAGTAATATGTAGGAAGTACTTAAGAATATGCAGTTTTATATATGTAATGGTAAGACAGAAATCTGTTCATTAGAAATATTCTTATTGGAGGTCTTTGGGGAAAAGATTCAGAGAAAGCTCAAGATATGAAAATAATGCCACCTAGTGAACATCCTCAGTACCCTCCCCACCCAAGTTTGATTTTCCTGGGTAAGATGTTACAGTTAGGTAGAATGAATGAGTGGTAAATTCTGGTGTTGTGTAGATTCTACAACTCCTAGTGAAAACTGCCTGCATTGCAGCTAGAAGACAGGCTAGGCTCATACACATAGAGGACTCTGCCTTTGCACTCTTAGAGGTTGTCACCAATAACACCAGCACAACAAATGTGAGAATTTCATGAGGAACGAAAGGGTGTTTTACTCATGATTTGTTTTTTGCATGTTGTAAAATATATCCCAAATTGAGTTTTCAAGATCTGTTATTGTGGCATTCATTTGTGGTGAGTGATTATTTTAAAATTGTATTTGACATGTACCTAGTTAGGCGCTTGTTTTCAGCTTTAGCATAATAAGCAAGATGTGCCATCCCAGCTTCAATTTTCCTGCCAAGCAGAGAGTGACAGCTGCATGGCAATATGTAATGCATATTTTCATCCACACATAAATTGGAAGGCAGGAAAAACAGTTTCTGGGTGGGCAGGTCACTATCATTTGAATGAATCATTAAAATTATATTTTCCCTAGAACAACAACAAATAAAAAAAAAGGAATTGTTTTTCTGCTTAGATTTACCTCAAAAGGGCTTATTTGTATTATTATAACATATTTCCTCTCAATTGACAACCTTCTCGATATCCTTTGGATTATTTTCATTTTTTGTTACTCTTTTCCACTCAGGCAATATTCACTTACTGCTGTGTAAGACTTCATATTCCTGGATATTTATCCTCAGAGGGCAGAACTGGTCAATGCAAGGTGTTCTAGGGCCCATCTATGCATCCACTTTCACCTGATTGGCATGCAGGGAATTGAAAATAAGTAGAACGCCACTTATAGGAGGGAATCTTCACACACAGCACAGCTGACGGACAGTTACAGCAATGGACTAAGGGTTGTAAATGGGACATACTTAAACTTCATAAAAATATGAAATATGGGCTAGCAAGATGGCTCAGCAGGCAAAGAAACTTGCCAGCAAGACTTATGGCCTCTGTTCAATCCATGGCACCCATGCAGTAGAAAGAGAAAAAAAAACATTCATCTGATCTCCAGTTAACAGTATGGCAGGAATGTCTGTGTATACATACCCTCACCACACATCCACACACCTTCCCAAATAAATAAATGAATCATGAAAAATATTTAAGTGAAATAAGAAGCATCTTTTCAGTTTCCTGACTTGATAATTTTATAGTTTGTTACTAATAATTCATACAATACCTTTATGAGTGTCCTAGCCATGTTTCCAAATGGTCCTTTAGTATTTCTAAGTTGTGAAACTTACAACCCCCATGTGAAGATTTCATACAACACTTTGTGGTATGGTGTTTATTCGATTACTTGATTTTTTTTCCTTTTTTTCATTTATTATTATTATTATTATGATGATGATGATGATGATGATGTGTTTTAATTTTATACATCAGCCATGGGTTCCCCTGTCCTCCCCCCTCCCGCCCCCACCCCCACCTTCCCCTCAGCCCCTCCTCTCCATTCCCATGTCCTCCAGGACCAAGACACCCCTGGGAACTCATTTAAACCTGATGGATTCAGTACAGGCAGGTCCAGTTCCCCCCTTCCAGGCTGAGCAAAGTGTCCCTGTGTAAGCCCAAGGTTCCAAACAGCCAGCTCATGCACTAAGGACAGGTCCCGGTCCCACAGCCTGGGAGCCTCCCAAACTTGAGTGTGTAATAAATAGAGCAGAAATTTCTGCTTTTAATATGCAGATATAGATATGATATTTTTGTATTTTATGTACTACCATGTCTTTTTTATTTAAAAAATATTTTTTTTATTAATTTTACATACCAACCACAGATTCCCCTCTCATCTGTCCTCCCACCCCCCCCCCCCACCTAACACCCACCACTACCATTTGTCCCATCCTCCAAAAGGGTAAGTTCTTCCATGGGGGGGGGGACAGCAAACCCTGGTACATTCAATTGAGGTAGGACCCAGCTCCTTCCCTGTGCCTCAAGTGTGAGCAAGATGTCTGACCATAGGTAATGGGATCCAGAAAGCCAGCCCATGCACAAGGGATAGATCCTTATTTTGTAATTATTAATACCAATGTGTCCTTTGATTCTGTGAAGCAATTTAATTCCAGGTTGAATTTGAATCATATTAGCCATAAAACAATGTTAGAGATATCTGTTATCTCTAATGAACATCCTCACAATATTGAATCTTATGAGATCAATCACTAATTTGGAGATATTAGAGAGAGGAAAAGCTTAGAACTTCTCTATATTTGATCCAGGACTTCAGGATCTTATTGACTCAAAGATGACAATAGCTTCCATTGTCCTCTAAGCACATGGAGTTAACTTTGGAAAGAAAACTTAATCAACTCAGCCTCACTTTCACCTCTTCTTGTACACTGTAGGCAAGGGTTGGTTTTTGTTTGTTTTCCTAGCTGAATAAGATGATTTAATAGACATGTTTTAACTCTATTTGACCTTGTTCAAGAATTCTTTTATAGTCCTAATTTCAGATGAATGAAATATGGATCTGTCTCATGAGTTTTAGGTTAGTGTCATTGTTTATTTGTTTGTTTTGAAACAGGATCCTCCCTACACAGCTTCCACTAACCATTAACTCATATTCCCCATGCTTTTCTTCTCAAGGGTTGGCATTATAGGACTGCACCATCAGGCCTGGCTTGTAAGCCTCTAACATATTGTCCTCTAAGTCTCATTCCTTGCTTTGACATGTGCACCATCATCATCCCGTCTTTCCCCTAAAATCATTATCATTGCAACCATTGAAAGGACCGCCTCCAGATTTCCTTATTCAAGTACCATAAATCTCTGCCTATTATGTCATGTCTGGGAACCTGCACTCAACATGCAAGTAGCTTTTCTAGCTTATTGTCATTATACTTCCAGCATGCATACAGTTATCACTTTCAAAGCAAGCTTTCAGTTAGAGTCTTATGTGTTAGAACCTCTATGGGAACACATGCCTTGAGATGCATTGTGACTTATGCCTTGAGATGCATTGTGTCCTATACAAGGTTGTATCTCCAGGTTCTTATATCCTTAAAATTACCTGTGTGACCATTGTTTGGTTTTGATTTACCCTATCTTTTGTCATATGCCTTGTTTTTCTTTTGTCATATGCCTTGAAAACAGATACCTAAACAGAATTTGCATTTGGGAAACTTACCTGGTGGGTCCTATAGTGAACACATGTGACAGGGAATGAAGAACATGGGAACAAAAGGTTGAACTGAGATGAAGTTTGTCAAAAGACCCCATGCAAATAAATAGAATTTTCAGGAACTAAAATGGCCGTTCAGAAATTCAGCAAATTGAGGCCTAGGAACATTGTTAGCATCATTGACATGTTATGAGTATGAGCCAAAGACACCACCTTCTTTATGCAACAATCCTTTGGAGAGCAGTTGTACACCCTCTATAGCCATACACTTCTCAATAGAGGAATGAGACCTAAATCTCCAAAAGATGATGGGCTGGCATAAAATAAGCTTCATTCCTTTCTCTTTTTTCTACCTGCTAAGACATAATCTCAACACCCTCATCCATCAAAGCATTTCATTTGTGTGTGTGTGTGTGTGTGTGTGTGTGTGTGTGTGTGTGTGTGTAAATGTTGTCCTTAAAATACTCTTTCTAATGAATATTCATTAGAAACACAGTTAGAAAAGATGATACATAGAGATTATGTTTCTATTGTTTTGCAATTGAATCTCCTCATGTAATACAAGTTGACCTCAAATTCATGATCTACCTTCTCTCTCTGCCTCCCAAGTGCTAGGGTTCAGATGTGTGCCACCAAAAATGACACGGTAATAGTTCTTAGATATAGAGAAGTCATTTTTTAAAAAACATTTAGTAGAAATAATGGCCCACTTGTTCTTCAGTAGAGAGATATAAAGGAAAAAAATAGATGCATATTTGCAGTTATCAAAGCTATGAAGAATTCATCACTTTACTTCACCTAAAGATTTACTTCAGACATTCTTTCACAAGATTAGGACAGAAACATTCCTAGTTTCACATGTTACATCCTGAGACAGACAGTTCTTGTTCACAAGGAGGATGTGATTGTTACCTCTATCATTAACACTGGCTGTTCTCATGCTATCATCCAGAATACAGAAATAAAAACTGGATTAGTAATAGGAGCACTGGCTTAAAAGACCTGATTGGTGAACAAAGCCCCCTTCTCTCTGTCTCTCCCTTCAGACATGTTTCCAATTTTACTCATTGTAGCAGGAATCTTAAAGAGTTCTTATTAATAAGAACAAACCTGAGGCCAATTATTGGGGTGAATGCTGGAAGATCAGAGACACAGAACAAGCCACAGCTATCTCACCTTGCTAGTTCCTCAGGTGATCCTGTTTCCTCAGGCTGGAAGCTTCGGAGTCCTCCACATGAATCTCAGCTGAACTGTGTTGCTCCAAAGCCTGAATGCTTAACCAACCAAATGCTTAACTAACTACATGTTTTACTCCTTCAGTTCCTGATCCTCACACCTTATATACCTTTCTCTTTCTGTCCCCACTCCCTGGGATTAAAGGTTGGGTTTCTGGGATTAAAGGCATCAGTCACCAAGTTTAGCTGTTTCTAAAGTGGCCTTGAACTCAGAGATCCAGCTAGCTCTGCCTCCCAAATGCTGGGATTAAAGGCGTGCACCACCACTGCCCAACTTCTGTTATGGCTTACTCTTCCCATTTTCGAGCCACCATTTTTGGTTTTGTTCTAGTGGCTGTCTGTTCTCTGACCCCAGATATGTTTATTTCGGGGAATACACAATATTTCAGGGAACACAATACACACCACAACTCATATCTAGAACTTGCCAATCAACGACTCCTAATACTGATAAGGTTTAATTCACATAATGTAAAATATAAACATTTTGTTACAAATTATTTTTCATGTTTTTTTATAAATATTTAAAATTTATTCATTTTGATTCTATGTATGTGACTGTATGACTGCATGCATTAAATGCACCATGTGCATACATTGCTCATTGAGGCCAGAAAAGGATATCAGATCTCCTGAAACTACAGTTACAGACAGTTGTGAGCCACCATGTTAATGATGGGAAAGCAAACCTGGTATGTCTACAAGAAGAGGCAATGCTTATAAGTACTAATCAATCCCTCTAGCCCTGATACAAATTTTTAAATAACAATAAGCAGAATTTTTTCCATTGCTGTGGGCAGTTCCTTATATGTAGAGATTTTAATATTAGCAAACATGACTACTCTCTGTATTAGTGTGTGTGTGTGTGTGTGTGTGTGTGTGTGTAAAACCGTTTTTAACAATATTTTGTCTCTTCATAGATTCATGTTTTCACTCATTCATTTCATTTATTCATTCTACCTGCATCTTTATTGAGCTACTAATCAAAATTAAAGTTTCCCTCTATCTCACCCACAAGAACTACCATTCTACTCTTTGCTTCTGTTTGACATTTTAAAATTACAAAATACATGTGGAATTTGAAGTATTTATCTTTCTGTACCTAGCTTATTGTTCCAGGTCTACCCTTATTGTTGGTAATGATACAATTTTTATGGATATTGGCATATATGGTTATATTTGTTCCACTACAATATTTTAACTTCTATACTTTTAGTGTACATGGGGATAGGTTCACTTGGCACTTACAGAGTATCTAAAGAACACAAGACTTTTTCACCTTTATTTTTATCTTTTATTGAAAATATATTCTGTTTTCAAACCATATGTCTTGCTTACAGTTTCCCCTCCCTCTACTCCTTCCAGTTCCTCCCCACATCCCCTCCCACCTGAATCCACTTTCTTTCTGCCATTCATTAGAGAAGAACAAGTTTATAAGAGATAACAACAAAGCATAAAAGTAAACCATAGTAACATAAAACAAAGACCATAACATCCAAGTTGGACAAGGCAACCCAACAGAAGGAAAAGAATCCCAGGAGAAGGCACAAGAATCAGAGACTCACTCATTCACACACTGGGAAGTCCTATAAAAATACTAAACTGAAAGCTGAAGTATATATGCAAAGGACCTTGTCGAGACCCCTGCAAGCCCGGGCACACAGGATTTCTTACTCTAAAAGTGAATCTGTTCACAGGAGAAACCAACTATTACAAAGATGGTGAAAGACAATTAATTTTATCCTTTAAACCAAACCAAACTGTATTTTAACACATAGTAGGCAGTCACTTTATACATAAATACCTATTAACATTATAGCCAACTCCTTTAGTGTTTAGTATAGTATAAAAGACACAAAGATGGGGCTGGAGAGATGGCTCAGTGGTTAAGAGCACCAACTGTTCTTCCAGAGGAGCCAGGTTCAGTTCCCAGCGCCCACACAGCAGCTCACAACTGTCTGTAACTCCAAGATCTGATACTCTCCCACAGACATACATGCAGGAAAAACACCAATGCACATAAAATAAAAATAAATAACTAAAAAAAAAAAGAGACACAAAGATTATCTGATTGAAGATTCACAGTAAAACAGAAGAAATCAAAGTTTCAAAACTTCCCTTTGGCCTTCAAATACTTTTATTATTTAATAACAAATATTTATTATTTATATTACATATTGTGTTATTTATATATTATATTCACATCACATATTATAAATTATTGTATTATGCATTATTAATTCTATATTAATTATTATTTATTTATATATCAATTAATCATAATTAGTTATATTATGTTAGATACAAATTTAAATATAATTATTTTAATTGATTGATATATTAATTATTAATATCATCACTATTTATTATTAAATAATAAAACTGATAAGTACTCAATTGCAATAATTCAGATAAAATCATTACATGATTAGAGTGGGTTAATATTTCATTTCACCTGACTAGGACTAGGATAATTTTATGTTTTCTAGCTTTCTGCTTTTCTGGAAACTATTGTAGAATGCCCATCAACTTCTAATTGAGAATGTTGACTATCAGTCTGGAATTTTGTTCCTTTTCTTTTCTTGCACTCATGCTTCCTGGAGGACTTCCATCACAAAATCCCTAGATTTAGAGTAGTTTTTAGATGGAAAAATACCCTGAAAGCTACCTACCCTGAACCAATGAGTCCTTAGCACAGCACATTTGGCAGTGTCTGTTCAACATGCTGTTGAACTGGCAGAGACTGGAACATTTCATCCTTTGAGAACTCAGAAAGTAAAGAGCATATCTAACGTAAGACTTTGTGCCCAGGCTTTGCACGTTCATTATTTATCTGTTTCTTTGTGTTCGTTGTTTCTAGTTTCTTTGTCAACATTCATTTCAGTTTACAATGATCCATTTTTTCGTTTTGCTTTGTTTTACTTTTTCTTTTAATTCTGCGATTATAGTGCAGTTACTTCATTTTTCCCAATTCTTTCCTACCTCCAAACTCTCCAATATATCCCTCCTTGCTCACTTTCAAATTCATGGCTTCTTTCTTCATTAATTTTCATGACATGCATATATTCATATGTATATATATATATATGTTCCTAAACATAACCGTCTTAGTCCATAAAATGCTACTGATATGTATGTTTCCAGGGTTGATCTTTTGGTATGGGATCACCAGGTGGTGTACTCTTCTTGTGGTGAGACTGTGTCTCCTGCTGTCAGCACACCTTTGTTTCTTGTAGTTTTTTGTATAGGGTTGAACCTCATGAGCTTTCCTATGTCCATTTTGGCATGCCGATTGTGTCAACTCTGCTCAGCTCAAGTTCAGGAGGTTTAATCAGTGAGACTGTACTGGTATAGCTTCTGTGACATTACTAAGACACATGTTTTCACAGCAACCTTCCTGATTCTCTGGCTCTTACAGTCTGTCTTCCTCCTTACTCCAGTGTTCCTTGAGCCTTAGTGCAGGAGTGATTTGTTGATGTATCCATTGGAGGCTTGCTTCACAACTTTGTGTCTTTATTGATTGTGGGTTTCTGTAATGGTCGCCATTACTTGCAGAGAAAGTTTTCCTTTATAAGGGTAATAGGACAGACCCTATATATTATGCATATTAGAACCACACAGAACTTAAAGTTTCATTTCTAATCTTAGTACTTATGAACTTGGGAAAGTTATGTAACTTACCAAACACTCATCTTATATTAAATGTTAATTAATATTAACTAATAAATAATTTTTAAATAACATATGAAACACACTTCTAAATTTACACATTTTCACTTCTTTTTCTGACTTCCTCTAGTCATTGGAAGACAGACACCATCTCTTCACTTATGTATATACTACAAAGTATGAAACTTGTATTGACTTTAATGAAAGTAGTATGCTATTTACTCACAAGGTGTTATCAAGAAAAAAATGGTTTTTTTTAAATTCTATTTCAATATCATTATCATAACTATATATTGTTAATGTTATCAGTGGTATAATGATTTATGTTAGAATCATCTATGACCTCAGCTTGGTAAGACAAGTATATTTGTCTTCTGTCTAAATGATAATCCTTTCCATTGAATTTCACTGGTAAGATATTACAATAAAGGGGAGGGAATATAGTTCAGTGTTTTAGTGCTTGCATAACATGAGCCACATCTTGAGTTTGGTACTCAGGGGAAAATTTTTACACTTTTACACACACACACACACACACACACACACACACAGAGAGAGAGAGAGAGAGAGAGAGAGAGAGAGACAGACAGAGACAAAGACAGAAAGACAGAATGACAGAGAGACAGAGAGATAGAGACAGAGATTAAAGAGGTTGTGTCAAGCCAGGATACTAGGAAGCTGTTTTCTACTGTTCTTTTCTTTCATGGATACTTATTCCTACTTCTGAATACTTATAATCCATCTTAGCCTATCAAGACCCTGTGAACATTTCTGTAACTGCATGTAACCTACAATGTTACCAAATGGCTTGTTAAAATACATGAAGTGACTCTACTTATTCATACGTGTCTTAGGTTTTCTTGTTACTGAGATTAAATAACCAGGCAAAAGCACCCTAAAGGATAAAGAGTTCATTTAAACGTATAGTTCAAGTTGCTGTCTATCAACAGGATGTCAAGGTAGCAGAAACATGAGACAATTTGCAAAGCACATACTCGAAAAGGGAAAAGGGTAAATGTGTGCTTCTGCCCACCTCCTTCTCCATTTTGACCAAAAATAGCACCACAAATGGTGGGTCTCCTCACCTCTATCACCCTAATCATGATAATATTGACAGGTATTTCCAGAGGCCCAGCTCCCACGTGATTCTAGATCTGCCATGCTGACAGTTCACACCTGTCAGAAGAACATGTCTTAGTCCAATCCAGTTGGGGGCATCAGCATTTGATAACATTACTATAAAAAATGTGGAGGCCACACCAAGTCCTAATAAGGAATCAAAAAAAAAAAATCAAAGCTATGTGGACACTTAGTGTATTAACTGGGACACAAGCCCTAGATTTCAAGAGAAATGTAGCAGCTGTGAAGACATAAATGGAATGGTAAAAGAATAAAGAGACAAAGAGAAGGATTATAAGCAATCATTACTGGTAGTCAGATGTTTTCCTGTGTCCTGCCTGGTCCCACAGCCACTTGGACCCAATTAAACACACAGAGGATTATATTAATTACAAACTGTATGGCCTAATGGCTCAGGCTTCTCACTAGCTAGCTCCTATTACTTAACCCATTTCTATTCATCTGTAAGTTGTCACGTGGCCATGGCTTACCTGAGTCCCATTACATGTTGTTCCTTGGGTGGGTGTCTCACATCTCCTCTCTCTGCCTTTCTCTCTCTATTTGGAATGTGTTGTCTAACCTTATTCTGCCCTTCCATTGGCCAAACAGCTTTATTTATCAACCAATCAGAGCAACACATATTCATAGCATATTGAATGACATCAACCATCATTTCCCATTTTCTTTCTATTCAAAAGGAAGGTTTTAACTTTAACATAGTAAAATTACATATAACAAAACAGTTATCAAGCAGGAATTATAGTTATAATGTCTAGTCTATTTGTATTTGGCAAAATTAAAGAAAATATTCTTTCATCTATCCTATATTTGTAAGTCTACCTCATCCCTTATCATAACCAAGGAAAAGCATAATTATAACTATCTAGTCTTCAACTACATCAAAGACCTCAGAAGGATACAATATTATCTAAGTAAACAAGAAGGGTATTGTGCACAACTTCCAAAAGTCTAGAATGACAGGGACAGCTGTCTGCCTGGACAGTCATCCAAAGTTCCTCTGCAATGATGGGGCATCCATCTTCAGCCCTTAGGTCTGGAGTCTCGCAGTTACTTTTGTCTGTGTCCTGTAGAATGTCTGGCAGTTTCTTCTGTGAAGCAGGAACCTGAAGGACCATTTTGCCTTGTAAAATTCAGAGGTCACCATTGTGCCCTGCATGTCCAGACAATACAACATTTTATCAAGTAGTCCAGGCAAGAACAGTTCTTTGCCCAAATGGTTATTTTTGCCAAGAAGAAGATAAACTCCATATGGAGTGTCTTCGACACCCATCTCTCTCTCTGAAGCAAATGAGTGCTGCCAGGAGCAGATGTGTCTCACTGTCCAGGAAAGTATAAGTTTTTAAAACATTTTAAATGCCATATTCTGTAGGTCTTTGAAGTGTCTGAAGATTACCTGCCTAACTGAATTATATCTATGTATTCCTAGAAAACTTAACATGACTATAAGTTTGAGTATCACAGAAGACTAATTACTAATCTGTATTTCTTAATTATCCATTATAATCTAAATGAGTTACATAAACATAATACCTTAAATGAGATTAGAAATATATGTATATAGTATAACAAAATGAACTCTAAATTTATATCAATAAACTAAAATCTATAGCAATGTTAAATATTTATCCTATATTCCTATATCAATTATCAATAAGGAAATGGAAGTGCTTTTGTATTGGTTGCGTAAGTAAAATTGTTTAGCCTAGCAAAAAGAGGAAAATCAGAATGCATACATGAAGTGCTACCCATACTTTTGTATTAGTTTTACTTTAGAAGTCAGTAGTTAGGGGCACAAGTTCATTTGGGTGCTTTCTTGTTCGCTGATCCTTTACAGAAGTCTTACAGATTCATTTATGGTACACAAGTGAACTCAGAATAAACAAGAAGAGTGGCCGGAAGACACACCCTTTTCACTATCTAAAGTGCTGGCGCTCGTTTTCTTAAACTCAGGGTTGCAGCCTTGTTTTCCTGTCTCATTATTTCTGAAATGTCAGCAATAGAAGTCCTCTACTCCTGACCTCCTTGAATCACAGCAATGTGATCTGTCTTCTAAGAAGACCAGAACTGAACCGCAGTAGGTCAATGTCTTAGTATGACCTCTTTCCCATTCAGAGTCCAAATTCACTCCTAGCAATTTATTGGCCAATTCTCTTTGAGTTTTTATAGGTAAATATGTGTGAATCCAGATGCCTATTTTTTATTGCATTTCAACAATATAAATTATTTGGTGAAATAAACATCCTACTTTTAGTTTATAGTCTTTATATTTTTAAATAAACCATAACACAGCACTTGTTTTCCTGTGAGAAGTTATTCTTAGAAATTGAATGAAAGCATGAATGCTACTAAATTTGATGTGGAAATTTTAAATATTTTTGTTACTAAAAAATGTATAAATCTAGTGCTTCTAAGTCACCAGTTTTTTCCAACTAGAGAATACAGAAGCTTAACAACTAGTCACTGCCCTGCATCTAGAGAGACAGGATGATAACAAACTGGTTGAAATCTGCAATACCACCCCCAACAAAGCATATGAAGGCTTCAAATACTTCATAGCTTATTATAGAAGCCAATGATCTCTATTTACCTTTTATCCTGTCTATGTTAAGAGAAAAGGTGCCCTAGATCTTTCTGAGGTTTCCTTTATATAGCTTACCAATATGCAGAATTGAAAACTTTTATGTGATTAAAAAGTGCTGTTTCCCCTAACACCTCAATTCTATGATTCAATAGGATATTAATATAACGATTAACATGAGTCAACAAGACAGGTCTTTAAATTCTCATGGTACCTTAAAAATTGTGCACAGCATGTTTTCTTGCCCTGACTGATAATTTCATAGCATAAACAGAAACACTGGCTTGTAACTAAGAGGCAATATAAGAAATAATTATTTGTTTGAAAATTTGCAAATGCTAGAACAGTTTCACAAATATTATGTCTTGTCAAGATAACACATCTGTTGAAAGAGAATAGATGAATCAAAGTCTATATTCTTTTCAATATAATAAATTACTTCCAATGAATGATAGGTCCCTTTCTTTCTTTACACTGCTTTCTGAAGTACAGAACGCTGACCACACCCAAGCTCAGAGGACAGAGTGCCTTCCATGTTTTCCAATGTTAATCTCTTAAATAATCTTGTTTTAAAGCAATCTATACACATGTTCTTAAAAATAAAAATGAAAGAAAAAAGTCACAGATACACACCAAGGAGCAGGGTAGAATAGTGGCCAGCTGGACAAGGTACAATTTTAGGAGCAGCAGGAAAATGTCACTCAAAACATGCTAGAGTATGGAAATTGACTTACAGGAATTATTGGGCATAGTTGAGCATGTATTTGGGGGGTTTATTTTATTGAGTCTCTTGGGGAGGACAACGAACTCAATGATTGACTTCTTCTAGTTTTCACATCACTTTGGTGCACATCTCTACTCTAGATTAATCCAGCTGGACATATCAGATGGCTTCTGAATGAAAATATGAACCGGGCTTACTGTTCCAGCTGTCCCGTTGGCTGGATGCTATTGCTTCATGGTCATACAGACTTCATCAAGAAGAAACATAGAACATATGATCACTTTTTAAAAGAGGTCTGTCTGGGCCCAGTTTATATCAAGGTTCCCTTTTTATGGAAAGGACTATGCTATTTGGGACTTAAATCCATACAAAAGATAAAGGATAAATGTTACTTCTGGTGTCCAAAAGCAAATGATCTGTTCATCTATAAAATGATGCTGGAAAGATATATTGAGAAAATTCTAAAAGGCAATGAATCATCAACCTACCCTGCTTCTGAGCCTGGTGTTGATACTAAGGTATTTTGGACTGACATTGCTATGAAATATTTTCTGCATATTTTCACAGTGCTTATAATCATTTGGTGTTTATGGCACTGCATTTCTTCATTAAACATTCAGTGATACTATGCCCGGACCTACACTTGTTTACTTACATGTCCTCAGTAACAAACAGATAAAATAATTATCATATTTGATAATGCTTTTCTTGGGTTATAATCTAGAAATGAAAATGAAAAGCTAACATATCACCTTGGTTCTGCAGTGTGGTTTTTTGTTGTTGTTGTTGTTGTTGTTGTTTTGTTTTTGAGATTGCTTATCTGATGTCATCGAACTTTGTTCTATATACAAAAAGCATCTTTAATTCTCTATATAGTTATCAATATTGTCTCTTTGACACTTACATAGTCACAATACAAGATGTCCCTGGCCTGCAATTGAATTTGCACACATTTTTTTTAGAAACAAGATTGTTTTAACGGATTTCAGCATCAACTGCTGTTATACATCATGTTGGTTTGGTAAGCATGGAAATCTATTGATTTTATGTGTTCCAATTTTCTACTGAGTGGCTAATCCCTTTATAAAGCAAATGTATTTGGTGCAGAAAAAGAAAATGCTGCAGATATCTTTATGCTGATAAAGTTCTTCTGGCTTCAGAGAAATTGAATGAGCCTCTATAAGCCTGCACTCATTGATTTACCAAATACACAGAAATGATCAATTTAAAGAAAAACCTTAAAGATTATGTGTGATAGCATCACTGAGATAAAGAATGTGGTTCTTGTTGTGAACAGCATTGAAATCTATTTGTGAGTAGACAAATTGCTAATTACTTACCTCCAAATTACAGAAGTTAAAATTCCATATTCTAATTACACAGTAAAATTGTGAGAAGTATATGGAAAGACTCATTAGGTTAGTTTGATAAGGTGTGTCTGGCTATTTTGTTAAAAATTATAAGAGATACTGATAATAATATTTCATATTGATATGATTTAAAACATAACATTTATATTTATTTATGCACTATAACCTTTGTCCTTTGATACATGCAGATTTTTTGCAGAAGAAGTGTTTATTTTATCTGATTTAGGAATAGGTATAACCTATACTGCTTCTATTAGTATCTCAAAGAAAACAAATATATATGATTTAACATTTTCTTCATTTATTCAACAGTAAATTATAATCACTAGTTAGATAAAATTCATATTGTGAATTTTATAATGTATAAAGTAGTGGCATGTGCTATTGCTATCTAGTAGGGATAATAAATGTGTATACTGAAACATTCTTCTCTATTTTTTAATTTTGTTCCTGAATGTCATATAAGTATTTAATGAAATTTAATCATCTCTATCCCCATTTCTCCACTCACACTGCCTCATGTTTATCTGATATGCTCCCCACCAACTTTTAAATAACCCATTAAGTAAAGTTAGTACTGCCTATGTCCTCATGGCTGTGGAGCCATCTCCTGGAGTATAGGAGTCCTACCAGGTCCTATATGCTAAAGAAAGAAAGAAAGAAAGAAAGAAAGAAAGAAAGAAAGAAAGAAAGAAAGAAAGAAAGAAAGAAAGAAAGAAAGAAAGAAAGAAAGAAAAATGAATGAACGAATGAATGATTCTTCCTCCCCCAGCAGCTATAAGCTGCCATTATCTCCCTCAGGGATGAGGCTTGTAGATTATTTATTACATCTATGCTCACAATTGACTCAGAGTTTGATTTTGTGTAGGTCTTGTGTAGGTAAGGTAATCACAGCTGGAGTTCATGACTGTGATATGTCATTTCTGGAAGGCAATATTTGATAGCACTTCTCCCTACCCTTCAGCTCTTACTATTTTCTGAGTCAACTTCCAAGCTATTCTTCAAGCCTTGGTTAGGGGTTGGGAGTAGAGTGATAGGCATCTTGTTTGGGGCTGAGCACTCAGTGTCTCATTTCCATCACTTTGGACAGTTATACATCTCTTTGTTCCCTTGTTTGTGTCCACTTCAAAATAGAAGCTTCTCTGACCAAGCTTGGGAACAGTTCAGGTCTACAGGTACAAAAATAAACATTTAGATGGAAATCTGACAACCATTTAGCAAAAGTGAAATTACAGGTTCTACCATAGTGCCTGTGATCTCCCCAGTCACAAGATTTTGACCAGGAGTACAGAACCAGGGATCAAATGAATGTACTGTGGAGCAGGCCTCACATTCAGTTAGAAAGTGGTGACTTATCCTATGATAGTCTTGACACTCTTGTATAAGTGGGAACACCTTGCCTGGAAGGTGAGTATTATATCATGGAGGGGAGAGCACTGGGTAAGACTATTGATGTCTTTTTTCCCAGGACCATCAATGACACCTTCAGGTGCTAGGAAAGCTCGCCAACAGGGAGGAAATTTCCTGGTATGTTTAAAAGTGTTTCCACTACATCATATATTGAAAGTGTGGGGGTTATTCAGGATTGTGATCTTACAGTTTAGCTAAAGGTATACATGTGTTGATCCTGTATATGCCATTGTAATTTCTCATTTTTCCTTGTTTATGTTAGGTAAGGAATTCAGTTTGACTTAAGCAAAAATTCCTATCCTTCCCTTAAATCAAGTAACACACTAATGATAAGCTAAAGTGGTAAAATACTCCTTAGGAAAATTGAGATTATGAGCATGAAAACGCATGAGAGTCACAGAAATATTAAGCCACATTGCATTGGGATTTGAACAGCCACGTTCAAGCATTTAGTTAATAGTTATGTCAATACAGAAAGAAGTTTTAAGAGTAAATGAAAACAGTAAGCATAACATGCAGTCAGAGTGCCATGCCATCAAGCATTTCATACTGAATCAGTTTGTAAAAACTTACACGAATTTATAGCCAAAATTTCAGGACTCTGCATGTTAGTCGACTTCGAGTTGATAGTTTTAAGTGAAAAACAGTGTTTTAAAGACTCTAAGTCAGGGCTCCCAGTTCATGAAAGCTGGAGGGTCGGGGGGATCTTCTACATCTCAGATAACTTCTCTTTTCTGAGCTCTAAACCCTTGAGAATGAATGATGCTTAATTTCTCTGGAATACTTTCAGAGCCTTCTAATAAATCTGTCTTTTATTTTAGGCCCATTTATTTTCAGAAAAGCTAAATAAGTCCCACAACTCTGATCAACATAAGGAAGCAGGGCTAGTGGTATAATCGCAGTGGCAGAGCACAAGCCCATCTTGTTTGAAGACGTAGGTTCAATCTCTAGCATTACAAAGAAAAAAAAATTGAAGCAAGAAACAGCATCTAAAGAAAGAGAATTAACTCAAATTTCATATGAAATGTCTTAAACTTGCCAGTCAGAGTCTATATACTCATAAATTGATTTGGTATAATTTAGATTGAGTCCTAAATAGTATCAAATGCCAACTGTGTTATCTCTTCTGTGAAAATTTGATTCTATGTGCATTTCTGTGCTGTTCCAAATTTAGGGGAAAACAAAGGCTATATTGTAAAGGATGTTTGGATATTTTATCAGTTTATACACATAAGTACTGGGAAATAGACCAGTTATCAGGTAATCAAGACAAAAGACAAGGGACAGAGTGAAGAACAAGCTTAGAGTGTGTAAAAATAAAAAAAGGGAGCTTGGAAAATGAGCTGCTATCATGGCAGTTACCCGTAAAAGAGAGTCAGGAACAGGAGAGAGATAGCCATGCCTTTTAGTAAAAGTCTCTAATGGGCCTGAAATTTGTTAAATAGTTTAGCCTGGCTAGCTGATGAGATCAGAAAGAGAAACAAAGGGCAATGAATGAATTTGGTAAATCATGAAGAGTTGTCGTCATAGAACCTACATCCAGTAACTGATGGAAGCAGATGATGCAGTGATCCACAGCCAGGCACTGGGGTGAGCTCCTAGAGACCAGTTGAAGAAGGGAGGAGAGGTCATATGAGCAAGGGGGGGGTCAAGATCATGATGGGGAAAAACCATAGAGACAGCTGACCCAAGCGAGGGGGAGGTCACAGACTCTGGACTGACCCCGGGGGAACATGCATGAGGCCAAACTAGGCTCTCTAAATGTGGGTGACAGTTGTGTGGCTTGGGCAGTATGTGGGGCCATTGGTAGTGAGACCAGGATTTATCCCAGGTGCATGAACTGGCTTTTTGAAGCCCATTCCCTAGGGTGGGATACCTTGCTCAGCTTTGATGCTGGGAGGAGGGGCTCGGTCCTGCCTCAACTTGGAATGCCAGACTTTGTTGACTTCCCACAGGAGGCATATCCCCTCTGAGGAGTGGATGGGGGAGGGGTGGAAGAAGGTGGGGAGTGGAGAAGGGAAGGGAGGGAGAACTGGGATTGGTATGTGAAATGGAAAAAGTTAATAAAAAAAAGTGAAGAGGAGACTATCATTAAGACACCTCCTTTAGGTCATCAGTAGCTCAGAAGATAAAACAAGTGTGGCCCCGTCAGATGACCTGATGTCATCTCACTGAACCAGGTGGTGGAAGAAAAGACATGACTCCTACAAGTTATCCTCTAACCTCCATACACATAGACATGCTGTGGCACCCTCTCTCATTCTCCTTCTCTCTCTCTCTCTCTCCCTCTCCCTTCTCCCTCCCTCCCTCCCCACCCCTCTCACTTCTCATTTTCACATACACACATGCACACCCAATAAATACTCCTTTAAAAAGATTACCATTTAAAAATTAAAATTAGGAACACTGGGACTGAGATGTAACTGTGACAGTTACAGGAATTTTAAAACATGCAGGAGTGGGGCCAGCACAGCCATTTTCCGATGTGCACTTGACCTGGGTTCATGCTCTAGATCCTAGCCTTCCTCACCTTTCTTTCACACCACTTCCTCTAATGTCTGTTTGAGGAACGTTAACAAATATCTCATTAGACTCTCACTGTTGGATATTATTCTGAAAGGAGGCAGTCTGCCTCCATCTTCTCTGTTCATTTCTACTCCAGCTGAGCCTTTGGATAAAGGTAAAACATAAAATTCACTGAACTAAAGTCAGGCCCATGGATCTTGTCAAACCCTGGACCGAAAGGTATTCTTAACCCTAGCAATGACCAAATCCCAGCCCCAGCTGCAAGCTCCCTTTTACCTGTTCTTACTGACCTCAGAATTTTAAGGTTAGGTACCAATGCCAAGGAGGGGCATTCATACTTGCAGTTCTATTTTTTGCCTTGCCAGAAGCATCTTTAATGAAACACAGAGGCTGACCCACTTTTTAAAGGCTTTAGAAATCTTAAATTGGGAGCAGCATAACCCCACCAGTGCCAACAAAAGTATTTTTTCCCTCATTAGGAGAAGTGCAGCACTATTGCTTTGAGAAATACGCAGTGTCATGGAGGACTCTTACCAAATGATATGCCTTAGGGCTACTGGCCTTAAAGATGGAAGGAACTGCAGTCTGGCTTGGTTTGTTTTTATTTAGAAAAGGCCACTAGGAGAATTCATTATTTTCTTCTGAAATAGAAGCCTACTAATGTTTTAGGGCAATTGTTAACCTTTAGCCAAGAAAGTATTTATTTTGGTTATATATTGAAACATACTCCTATAGATTGTTTCTGGCATATTTCATAAAGAAATAAACATGCATGGATTCCTACAGAAGAAACACATCCAATTCAACAAGGGTCAGAAGTTTTTCCCATTCTGCCAGTATAACATTGAAAAACCATATAAAATAAATAAAAATATTTCTGAAAACTTACTGGTTATCACTATGTATGTTTGGGATTTTCTTTCTCATTCATTTAAGAATAGGGTAGGTATTTATTAGAAGGATATATTGAGCTATCAAAATATCTTATCTTGCCGGGTGGTGGTGGCGCATGCCTTTAATCCCAGCACTCGAGAGATAGAGCCAGGTGGATCTCTGTGAGTTCAAGGCCAGCCTGGTCTACAGAGCAGGATCTAGGACAGGCACCAAAACTACACAGAGAAACCCTGTCTCAAAAGCAAAAACAAAAAAAAAAAAATTCTTATCTTCTGACTTCTAACATTGTAAACCAGGTTGCTTTTACAGGTCATAATTTATGAATACCTACTAGATTATTTTCTCACAAATAAAATAGGAAAATTACGTGAAATTGTAGTTATATAGATAAATGCATAAATGGTTAATGCTAGTCCAATATTGGGATGGTTAAGCCTAAATTTTTGATGGACACTAAAGACTGTTGACTAAATTTCCCTAAAACACACACACACACACACACACACACACACACACACACACACACACACACACACACACACTGCTTTCAGTGACTATCAAGCCCAGCAGAGAATGCTTTCAGATTGTTTTTGAATATTCATCTCAGTAGTTGTAATGTGGACATAAGTAAAGGCTATTGATGTAGCTCAGTTTTACAGAAAGCTGAGAAAGGGCTTCAATCAGAGGCACACATCCCCCTATGCTTTAGCTTAGTGAATAGGTTACAGAATGAGACTTTCTCATGATGAAACAGCAGGTGGCTTGGGATCCTATAGCTGTGATTAATGACAATGCCTGTCTTGATGCAGGTATGAAGTTTCCTAGTACTTAAACAGCAACATGTTTTTGTTTTGTTTTGTTTGTTTGTTTGTTTTTTGTTTTGTTTTTCAGCCTTTGCAATATTGCTGGGATCTCAGACTTTTGAAAAGGGACTGAAGTTTCTTTTCTCAACCCAGAATGGAGATTTATTAATTTAGAACTGGTGGTTATATTAACTAATTATTACCCCTGCCTGATTCTAATCACCAGGGGATTGCAGTTCTCCTGTCCCAGGATATGCAGGCAATGCTTGCAGCTCCAAGCTCAGTCCATGAAAGCTAACTCCATGTGTAAAGTGTAAGCCTACGTTCCCCTAGGGCAGAAGAAAACAGTAATTTCCTCGATTTTCTAAGCAGATGTTCCAGTCTAAAAAACAAAAACAACAACAACAACCAAAAAAAAAAAAAGTGAAGGAAAAAAGAAAGCCAAACAAAAATCTATAATTCATCCAAGCAGCTATTTTGATAGTTAGCAAAGTGACAATACAAGTCTACTAAGGAAGTTGCAGATAATTGCAGATATATTGTAAGAATTATTACTATCACATCACAAGTAAGTGGATTTCTTCCAGAAGTTCAGGTATGCCACACCAAAAGGCAGCAAATTCCTTCACATTACACTCAAATACCTACTGCTTGCTTCTTATGAATATTTCATCTCTCCTGACTCTGGGATGTAGATAGGAATGATGAAAACTGAGCTGAGAGACAGTTCTACACACACACACACACACACACACACACACACACACACACACCAAAAAAAATAGCTGGGTGTGAAAACATAAACCTAGCACAAAAGGTGCAGAGAGCCCGTTGAGCTCACTGCCTAGCCAAGCAGTGGGTACTGGGTACCATGAAAGAGCCTATCTCAAAGAATGAGAGGGGACATGATAAAAGAAGACCTTGGATGTTGGCCTTTGACCTAGACACACACACAGATGTGCATGTGCACCCTCATACACAAACGTATGTGTATGTTACTGAGGAAATCTGGAGTCTCTTTGGTTATTAACCTCATCAATAAATATGTAACTGTACAGTTTGCCAGAAAAATAATAGGGCAGGTAAACTTCATCTTGGCAGCTAACTGTAAGAGGGAGAGAGAGAAAGTCATGCTTATTTAGCAGAAATCTCACACTGTTCTGGAATTTGCAAATTTGCTAGCTATCTGGCAAGCCCCAGGATTCTTCCAATCTCTTCTTCACTACCTCTCAGATTGTCAGCACATGGCACCTTGCCTGGCTTTTTATGTGGGTTCTGGGGATCAAACTCAGGTCTTCATGCTTGCAAGGCAAGCACTTTACAACTAAGCAATCTTACTGGTCCACATTTAGAACATTTAAATAACATAGAAGCTGTCTTAAAGAACTAAAGACTCTAGAAAATCGCCTTTTATATTTCCATACTGAATCTGATGGACATATAATTATAGTGGGATAGGTATCAAGTGCTGTCCAGAGAGCACCTCCTAGGATTTCTATGTTCTTCTGTCCCAGGACAAAGATTCAGACAGACACATATAGACAGTAACAGAAGAGGCAATTTATTAAGGGAAAAATATACATTAAAGAATACAAGTCATCCAGAGCTGGAGAAAGGCCTAAGGCTCAATGATATCCATGCAGGACACATGGGGAGATTTGTATGTGCACATCTTCTGTACATGCTGGGTATATGCATGCGAGCCTTGATTGAGAGGGGTTGCCAGTTTTTTTCTGTCAACTCCTTTCTTTTTAGTTTTTAATTAGATTTTTATTATTAAAACATGTTTTAAATTTAAACACATTTTGATCATATTCTTCCCCTCTGCCCAGTCCTTCCAAATCATCTCTCCTCCCTACCCATACAACTTTAAGTTCTTTCTTAAAAAAAAAAGAACAAGAACCCAATACAACAACAAAGCCAAGAGAACAAAACAACCCCCCCCCAAAATACTACCAACACTGCAACCAAATAAAAGTCACACACTAATGTGGTGATGTATTGTATACCCAAATAAAATTTGCCTGCAGATCAGAGAGACAAAGGAACAAGCCACTGCCATGTCTTATCTCTAGAACCCCTCAGCCTGAAAAGCCTTTAGCTGAAAAGGTTTAACTTCCTGTCTCATCACGTCTTATATACCTTTCTCTAACCATATCACTTCCTTCTTAGTGCTGGGAACTCATGCCAAGCAAAGGCATGAAATTTCAAGTGCTGGGATTATATGTGTGTGAGTCCCAAGGACTGAGATTAAAGGTTTGAGCCACCACTGCCTGGCTCTGTTTCTCTCCTAGACTGAGTCAATCTCATGTAATCCAAGGTGGCTTTGAACTCAAAGAGATCCAGGCAGATGTCTGCCGCTTGAATGCTACGGTTAAAGGTGTGTGCCAACACTGCCTGACATCTGTGTTTAACCTAGTGGCTTGTTCTGTGATCTGAACTTCAGGCAAATTTTATTAGGGTACACAATATATCAACACACACTAAACAAACAAACAAACAAACAAACAAACAAATAAATAATGAAAACCAAACTATGGAGTCCATTATATGGTGTTCAACTACTCATGAACATGAAGCTTGTCCTGGAGTGGTTGACATTCGCAATGTCACTCTATTGGAGAAAACTGATTTCTTCTCTCCCAGAAGGTATAAGTGACAGTTCAGTTGTTAACCTCATAACACAATAAAATACAATTAGATAAAACATAAACTATCATATCACAGTTGGACAAGACAAACCAACAGAAGGAAAAGAGCCCAAGGGAAGGAACAGGAATCATAGGCCAACTCATTAGCATTCTCAGGAATCCTATAAAAATACTAAACTGGACGCCATAATGTAAGTGTGGATGACCAGGTGCAGAGTGGTACCGGCCCCGTGCATGCTGCTTCAGCCTCTGTGAGTTCATATGAGATTTGCTCATGTAGATTTAGAGGGCCTTATTTTCCTCATGTCCTCCATGACCTTTGGCTCTTACACTCTTTATTCTTCCTCTTCTGCAGAGTTCCCTGAGCTCTGAGGGGAAGGATTTGAAGGGGACACCCTATTTAGGGCTGAATGTTCCATGGCCTCTCACTCTCTGCATAATTTCTAGCTTCTTCTCATCTGCTGCAGGAGAAAGCTTCTCTGCTGATAGCTGAGCAAGGCACTGATCTATGACAGCATAATATTATTAGGAGTCATTTTATCACTATACATACCTAAACATACATACACACACTCTACACATACACTGTGCACACATAATGTACATACACACACACACACACACACGCACACACACATGCACACACACACACACACACACACACACACACACACACACACACACATTTTTTTTAGATAAGTATTATTTTGTCTTACTTAGGTCCCTGGGATATCTAGTGTTAGGTTCTTGGTCACATAAGCATTGTTGGGTATGGGTTACATCTTGTCAAGTGGACCTTAATTCAAATTAGTATTTGGTTGGTTATTCCCACAAACGGTGCCGGCATTGCCCTAGAGTCACAGAATATTATTTTAAGGTGTGTTACTTTTGTTTATGTAGCATTTGTTTAACTCTGTGAACCTGCGTTACTTTACCTGTCTAAAACACCTGGTTTAGTAAAGAGCTGAATGGCCAATAGTGAGGCAGGAGAGAGAAATAGGTGGGGCTGATAGGCAGAAAGGATAACTAGAAGGAAAAATCTAAATAGAAAGGAGGAAGAAGGAGCTAGAGAAGGAGGAGGATATCAGGGACCAGCCACACAGCGACACAGCAAGCCACAGCATAGAAGTGGAATTTACAGTAGTAAGAAAATGGGAAAAACCCAGAGGCAAGATGTAGACGAGATAATTTAAGGAAGGCTGGCAAGAAACAAGCCAAGCTAAGACCAGGCATTCATCAGTAAGAATAAGCATCTCTGTGTGTGATTCATTTGGCAGTTGGATAGCAGACCCCCCAAGAGAGCAAAAACAAAAATAACGCCCTAATATATCATTAGGCAATACACTGTTGTAGATTAAGGTTTTGTGGCTGGTTTGGTATATATGTTTATCCTTTGAGAGAATTTAGAGCGCCTTCCAGTATCAAAGATTCTGGAATGTATGGGTAAAGCCTCTATGTAGGCACTGACTAGACATCTCCAACTTCAATGAGTTGTGTAGGAATTGTTTTCAGCAATGGGACCTTATTGTCAGGTTTCAGCAAGTAACCTATAGTCCTGGCAACAGCCTGGGTTCTTTAGGGATTTCCATGAAACCCTTTGGTCAACAACTCAATTAGGTGTAACTCATACTATTTCTATTATCTTATGAGATGTGACTGTCTCTCATATCCTTTACTCTGTGCCTCCCATCTGTTATTCTGTGTATCATAGTTTGGTTATTACTAACTTCACAGCATATATATGTATATATATATGTATCATATTCATCTTCTGAGTCCGAGATACTTCACTGAGGTGATATTTTTTCTAATTCCATCCATTTGCATGCAAATTTTATTATGTTAATTTCTAACAGTTTAATAATAATCCATTTTGTAAATGCACCACATTTTCTTTAACTATTCTGCTGAGAGACAGCTAGGTTGTTTCTAATTTCTGACTATTATGAATAGAACAGAAATGAACATGGTTAAGCAAGTGTCTCTGTCTCTGTGGTAGGATGAAGCATCTTTGGAGTATATGCCCAAGACTGGTATAGCTGGATCTTGAGGTAGATTCCTATCTTCCTGAGGCACCACTACACTGATTTCCATAGTTGCTGTACAAGTTTGCATCCCGACTAGCAATGTATGAGTGTTCCTCTTACTCCACATCACCACCAGTTTGAGCTGTCACTTGTTTTGTTGGTCTTAACCATTCTGATAAATGTAAGATGAGTAGTATTAACATAGTAACAATCACCATCCTACCATAAGCAATCTACAGATTCAATGCACACTCTTTCAAAATACCAAGACAATTCTTTACAGGTCTTTCAATAGAAAGAAGAATTTTCAACATCATATGGTCACACACACACACACACACACACACACACACACACACACACATACAAGAAACCCAGAATAGCTAAAACAATTCTGAACAATAAAAGCACCGCTGGAGGTGTCAGCAACCCCTATATCAAGTTGTACTACAGATCAACATTTTATCAGCACAAAACAGACACACTGATCAATGAAATTAAATTGAAGACCCGGACATAAATCCACACTCCTATTAACACCTGACTTTTGATAAAAAGGCCAGAAATATACACTGCAAAAAAGAAAGCAACTTTAACAATTGGTGCTGGTCAAACCAATGGATGCATGTAGAAGAAGGCAAATAGGTCTATATTTATCACCCTGAACAAAACAACTCCAAATGTGTCAAAAACCTCACCATAAAACCAGATACACTGAACCTAGTAGGAGAGAAAGAGGGGAATAGTCTTGAACTCATTACTACAGAAAAAATCTTTCAGAATGGAACATCATTAGTACGGGCACTAAGATCAACAACTAATAAATGGGAATTCATGAAACTAAGAATCTCCAGAAATGTGAAGGATATCATCATTCAGAAAAAGAGGGAGCCTACAGAATGGGAAAAAAATTTTACCAACTACACATCCAATAGAGGGCTGATACTCAAAATGTATAAAGAACTCAAGAAAGTAGATACTAAGAAAATCAATAACCCCATTAAAATGGGGTACAGATCTAAACAGAGGATTCTCAATAGAGGAAATTCAAATGGCTGAAAGACACTAAAACAAATGTTCAACATCTTAGCCAAGAGAGACAAGCAAATGAAAACTACTTTGAGATTTCATCTTACAACTCACTTCTTCAATATGCTAATCTTAACAACTCACTCTCAACCTTTCTCTCCTGCTACCACTAATATTTTGAGGAAGCTGAAAGGTGAAAATCAGTCTTCTATGAATTTTCAATGCTTAGGAAGGGAATAGGCTATGCCTAGAGTGACCACCAAATTTTCTCCCTGTTCTATAGTTGGAGACAGGATTTAGTAGGATTTGCCTGGAATCTCTATATCACAAGGCATTTAGCTTGAAATTTCTGTGTGTCCAGGAAAACATATATTTTCAGTGGGTTTAAAAATATAAAGTTTAAACAAGAGTAATATAATTACACCAAGCAATGACCCTAGAAAAAAGCAATAGCTGAGGAAATCCATGAGCATAATTTCACAGAGAAAGCTGCCCTTGTTTAGCTTGCTCCTGAAAATGAGATCCTTTGGAATAAAACTAACAAAAAATCAGCAATGGATATATGTTGAGAATGTGGCAGAATACATAAGAACATATTCAAGGAGGAATCCATTAAAAGATGGAATTGATTAAAAGAAAAATAGTATGATGTCAAAAAAAGGTGAAGATAAAAATATAATAATGACAAATTTATAAACAGGAGTTATCTACTTAAGAAGTTTGTCATACTATTTTTGCTGTATGAAAAGAATTAAGACTTTTAGACTTTGGAAGTTAGTTAGTTCAGTTTAGATAGAAATTACATATTAGGTGTTTTTAAGGGTATGGAAACTCAGAAGCTAAAAGGTTTATTCTTTTTTGTTTGTTTGTTTGTTTTTTGTTTTTTTTTTGTTTTGTTTTGTTTTTGTTTTTGTTTCCTGAGACAGGGTTTCTCTGCAGCTTAGTGCCTTTCCCGGAACTCACTTTGGAGACCAGGCTGGCCTCGAACTCACAAAGATCTGCCTGCCTCTGCCTCCCAAGTGCTGGAATTAAATGCATGCACCACCAACCGTCCAGCATTAAAAGGTTTATTCTTTAGAACTTTTTAGATATTTGTTTGTTTCTTTGTTTCCTGGTCTCTGTGACTCAGATCTCAGCAAACACTGGAAGTTATATATTTTTGATAAAACAAAATTCTGATTTTCAGTTTCTTTACAGAATGCACCTGCATTTTGTATTAGGCTAAAGAAAAACAGAGACTTTTATCTCCCAATATTTTATAATCCCCATAGGTTACAAATGTCTTAAATAGCTACATATTATATAGAACCTTATAGCTATAAGGTATTCTGTGGACTAGAAATGTTCCTTAACTTTTCCTCAAAGCATTCCAAGGTTTCCCTGTTATTTGGGGGCATGTATAGGACAATTCTTGAGGCTGAAGCTTACAAAGATAATGCAAAGGTTAATTTGAAGTAACTTTGTCCCAAGATGTATTTTGGAATTTTCTCTCAATGCCTGAAACAGGTTAAACCATCATGAAGCAATATCTGATATTAGAAAAGTTTCTCATAACTTTTAGATGGAGTAAACCTAATCATCGGCATGCCGTCATTAGTCTTCAAGCTTAGCAGACATGTAACATGCTTAATATTCCTGGGAATTTCTACTTTCTTTTCCATTTTCAATTTGGAACAACACTTTACTTAGGAAAAAAAATCCATCTGATGTATTTTGTAATCTGAAAGTATTCTACTTTTTTAAATCTCCAGATATAAGAAATACAATTTATACAAGTAGATTTTCATATCCTCTAATTAATTAATTAATTAATAAGCTTGTGACAGTGCAAGATGGACCTGGGATCATCAGACTTCTCTATTTGTTTCTGACAACATTTTCACATTCATTGTTTTTCTATATCCCTCATCAGAGTCTCTTTATAGACATGTGGGTGCTTATGCGGTGAAGGCTATTGGAGCCAGTATGCTTTATTATAAAATATCTGTTACATTATAAACTATAAGAATTTGAGTTAGTTTAACACGTTTAATGTCTCTGGCCATACACTTATAAGTCAACACATTACTACATAAACAACATAAAAACTAAATATATGCAGATGACATATTTACACAGGCATACATAAATAAAAGAATTTACAACTTTTCTCTAGATCTGTCATTTGTTAGTTTCTAAGTTCAACTGTTGGTCTGATTATTTACTTCATATAGCAATAATAAATCTTTAATCCAAAATCTTTCAAAACATAATGCATTACAAATGAGACAGAAGACTGAGATCACAGGGCTCAGAGCCTAACCTGGCCATTGGTAAACCTCTACACAGACTGAGTGGGCACTGATATTTCACTTTAAAATTGAAGTTTTTACCTTTATCTTAAATATGATAAGAACTTAGAACTACCTTTCATTTTGTTTTTCAAAGAAAGGTATACAGATAGGTAGGAAAGGTTTCTTCTATATTAACATCACATTTATAAATACAAAATTATTCTAGAAATGTACAATACTGCTCATCACTCTTGCTGGAAAGACAGCACAATATTTTCTTTTAAATACATAATATGCTTATCCACTTTCTGAGTGGTCCTGCTTGCTGGGAGCATACTCTTTCTTTAATTTCTGTGTGAAAAAGAAATTTAGCATAATAACTTTTACAACCATGTGTTTGCATCATTTAATTTCTATACTAGGAATATTCCTGGAAGAGAAATTCACAGAAATTTATATTTTAATACATTGTTTTTGTAGCACGGGTCAGCCTTTAACTGACTGTGTAGTCAAAGATGACTTTGGATTCTTTGTCTCCCTCTGTTTCTCAAGAGTACGAAATTAGAAGTCTTCATGGTATATATATATGTGTGTGTGTGTGTGTGTGTGTGTGTGTGTGTGTGTGTGTGTGTGAGAGAGAGAGAGAGAGAGAGAGAGAGAGAGAGAGAGAGAGAGAGAGAGAGAGGTGCTGTGATAGGACAGGAGGAAAGAAAGAGGTCAGAGAAACATATGTGAGATGATAGCACAGGGCGGGCTATGATGTAGGAAAGGGGACCAGGTAGAAGAAGACCATGAGAAGATTTCTCTAGGGGCTGTGATGTTTTTAATATTGAGTGTGTGTGTGTGTGTGTGTGTGTGTGTGTGTGTGTGTGTGTGTGTAAGGTACACATATCACAGCACACACGTGGAGGATCAGGGACAACTTTGAGGATTCAGTACTTTCCTTCCACCCTGTGGGTCCTGGAGAGCATACTCTGCTATCAGGCTTGGCTCCAAGCTCCCTAATCCAACTCACCAGCCTATGGTGACTTATAATGATTGTCAGCTCAACAGTATCTTGAATCACCTAGAAGATAAAGACACCTGGTCATGTCTGTGAGGGATTTACTTGGTTAATTCAATGAGATGAAAAGATTCATCTCAACTGCTAGACTGAATGAAAAGAAGTGAGCTGAACACCACCAGCAGCAGCAGCCTCAGCTTTTTACCTGTGATGCACTAGGAATTGCTATCTCAAGCCTCGGCTGCCATGATTTAAGTTTCTCTGCCATATTGGAATCCTTGCTTCTTTAAGTTGAATTCTCAGAATATTTTTTCACAAGAGCAAGACAACTAACACACTGTCTAGCAAACCAAATTCACCATTTCTCTATATATGAATAGTTAATCTAATTTGGTTTCCTAGCAAATTGGTTCTGTTACTACTCTTGTTGTCATAAATCAGGGAGAGTGGAGCTTAAAAAAAGTAGAAGAAAGTCTCATACAGTAACCTATTTTATTTGGGACATCAGACAATTTATTCTGAGGGCTAAGCAAATCCAAATGAGCCAAGTTCACTTGAGTTCAAGCTCTACGCAGTCACAAGGACAAGGTCACATGGGTTCAGGCTGTGTACAGTCCTGGGGACAATTCTTGCTTGGCAACATCATTCTGAATAAGAATGGGTAAGATGACAGGTAATCTGAAGTAAACCCACTGCTATTTACTACCACTGGGAAGGGCACAAAAGCATATTCCAAGAACATCCCATGTTATGAAGAAGCAGAGATTACAAGCCCCTTGTCTTGTTTACTTAGAGTGTCTCACAAGCTCTCAGAAATCTCCTCACACAGCTTCATCATGGACCATGTTTGCACAGGTTTGGTCATTGTATATATACAATCCTTTTTTTTTTTTTTTAAAGAATTGTGAATTGAACTTTTGTCATATTAGCCTTTGTGCTATACTTAATTAGTCTAGCATCTCTAATTTACTAATATTCTCTATGGTCAATTTGTGTGTGTGTGTGTGTGTGTGTGTGTGTGTGTGTGTGTGTGTACCAGATAATATATACATATACACATGTATATACATATATATTATCTTTTGGGACAGCATTGCACTATACAGTCTGTGATGCTGACCTTGAACTCTCTATTTTCCATTCACAGCTTCTGAGTGCTGGAATTACAAGCATGTGCTGTCATGTCTGACTTTCTATATAGAAAGCTATTTTTTTCCTTGTTCCTACAGCTGTTAAAAAAAATCACTATCTTCAAAATGTATGAAGCCTATAATTACCTTGTTCCTAACTTACTGAAACATTATTCCAGTATAGCCAATCCATTATTGTCATCTCAGTGTGCACACATTCATCTCATGTTAGAAGAACATTAAGCACTATAGACGTGGATAATGCCATGACTGTTCAAAATTATGTCGACATAGGCTGTGTGCTTTCCTCAATCGGTTAAGAGTCTGTTAGCTGTTTTCCCTGGATTTGCCCTTGTTATAGCGAGAGCGTTTTCTTCCTAATGATGATGGCTAAATTCGTTTCAGAGAACATAAATTACTATAAAAATTTATTACAGATATAATTATCTTATTGTAACCATTCATAAGCCATTTAATTTACCCGAAATAATCTCCAATCACTCTGAGGTTAATTCTTCCACCATACCACAGGGAAAAAATCAATAGGAAAATTGATTTATAACTGTAAATATTCTAACATTGCAAAGCCAGATTGAAATTAGAATAACAGAATAAAAATGGCTAGTGTTTATGTAAAAGGAATATTGTATAATTACAAAATATTTGCTTTTCTTAATTTTTTGGTTCTGTAAAAATTAAATATTGAGAAGTTGTTCTGTGAATATGAATAGTGACTAACAGAGAGGTTTTACTAATATAAATTAAAATGGCTATATATATATACATAAAAACTAATGGGTTGATGATATAAAGTAGATAAACAAATCATGCATATTTCTCAGAATCCCTAATAACTGTATATTCCAAAGAAACAGGTCAATGAATACTTATAACATTTCTTAATCATAATAATTAAGCTGAATTTAGCAATAGTATAAAATAACTGTAACACTAAAATTTGGGTACCATAGTCCTTAGTGAAATTAAAATGAGGATGAAATACTGGGACAATCTGTGAATTTTCATTATGTATAGTTTTATTCAGGAATCTGGCCCCTTCATTCCTTTAAGAGAGGGCATTTACAAACACATAACACTCTATTTGCAAGTGTAAGTCTAAAAGGACCAAAACAGATGCTATGTGCCTAATCTAAGAAAATTACTAGCATATTGATGGCAGAAGCAGATCATCAGAAAATGTTTCTTTTAGCTGAGGCATGTAAAACAATCAGTATTCTTTTACTGTACTGTTACTGCTGAACATAATTAGGAAGGTGGATGTCCTCATCAAAGTGAGTGCCTCTGTTCACACATCAGTGTGAAACCATAGAGATCACACAAAACAACAGCCTCTGGTGGTTGGTTTTAGTCTTATCCAGCAAGATGTCCTTCTATGTGAAAACAAAGCTGGTCATTTAATTTTCTTTTGGAATCTGTGGCTGATATGTAAAATTAAATTTATTACAAAATTAAAAACAAAAAAACCAAAAAAAATCATTTCAGAACTGGAAAAAAAAAAAGAAAATTTAAAACATGTAAGGTAAAAGGTAGTAGAATAGTATTACCAGGATAGTACCCTAATATGAAGAATTTGTGAACCCCATTGTGTTTTCTGAAGACAATGGCCCTCAAACTAATAGTGAATATACATTTAATATTTATGGAATATATATTAAATAAATGATAGATATCCAATACTTTTCTTTACAGAGCATGCCTCAGTTTTAAATCAATAGATATAATTATTAATTAATAAATGAAGTAAGTGCTGATTGCTCACCATGTATCAGGCACTTTTTCAGTGTCTCAATGTAATAATGCTTGCATGCATCATTTTTCAAGTGAGGCACTCAGAATTGCTTAATTTGTTATGCATAACAAATACAATCTGCAACTTTTGATTTCTACTTTGATTGCTTCATTTAAGAGGAATCCTGAATAATGGGAACTATAAAGCTGCTCTGTCATTCACTCCACCTGTTAATCTTTCTCCACATATAGTCACTACTCCTGTATTACTATTTTACTCAGGTAGATCATTCCTTGCATGATAGTGTTTAAAGAATTTCAGTCATATATTCTTGCTAAAAACAAGTATATGTGCTTACTCTCCTACCTAAATTGTTTCATGATTTTTGTAACTTCCAAAATTACAGTATACATATGAAGCCTTGTCTTTTGTTTGTTTGTTTGGTTGTTTGGTTGGTTGGTTTTTGAGACAGGGTTTCTCTGTGTCACTTTGTGCCTTTCATGGAGCTCTGTAGACCAGGCTGGCCTTGAACTCACAGAGATCCAAGTGCTGGGATTAAAGGCGGGTGCCACCACTGCCCTGCCAAGCCTTGTCTTTATACTACAGCCTTTAAGATGTTAATTTACCAAGTTAATTCTTAGCCATGGAGGATACAAAACTGAGCACAGTCATGGGCAATTATAGAACGTAGAAAATTGCCTATGGGATGTGAGTCAGAGGGGTGCTGCCATCAACACAAGAAAACCAGCAGACACTCAAACATGAAAGAATTAGTGAATCTGTTATTCTCCTAGGATTGAGACTGGTAATAACTTTAAGAAACCAAGATCACAAAAATATTCTTTGTCTTTGAAGGTAATTTATTCTAACAACTCAGGACAATGGCTTTCCAATCTGTTAGAGCATACCAGCTTTATAAAATATCACATATGTAAATTTAGAATATCATATTATGCACATCCATAGGGACAGAATGGAAGATAAAGATCTTTAGATGTTTCAGTGACTAAGTTGGAGATGCCCGTTGAAAGACAGCAGATATAGATTGTAGAAATGTGAGACTCATGGGGAGTGAGACTGAATGACAAACAGCCTGTGTACCTCCTAGACTAGCAGGTGAAGCACGTATACTTTTGCTATCAGTGTTTGGAATTTAAAAAGGGCTCGAAGTTAAGAATAGGGGCCAAGGACTTCACTCAGTGGGTAAAGGTTTTTGTTGCCAATCCTGATGACCTGGGTTTGAACTACTCACATGGTGAAATGAGAGAACTGTCAGCCAAATTATCCTCTGAATTCCAATATGAACACTGTGTTGCATACACACACCAATAAATGTGATTTTTAATAAAGGTTTGAGCATAAATTTCTTTTATATATCTAAGTTAGTTAAAAAGCATTGAGAGTGTAAACATTGTAGATACAACAATATTTTCCAAATATAATTCATTTGTATTGATCTTTGTCTTCTGCTTCTTAGAAAAATATTCATCTGGATCTCCAGTACATATACATTAAACATAAAGTACAATTGACAAAAAGATTTACAATAGCTATAAAGACCACATTTAATTAAATCCACAAGTTTCTGTTAAAGAGAATTACAATTACCATCAAATACCATGATTGTTAAGATCGATATGCAAAAATAGGAGCATTTTTAATGGATACACAGGCCAGAAAAATAGAAATGACATTCTCAATGTTTTCTCTTCTTGGAATAACAAATGGTGACCTTTGAAATCTGAATTAAAATTTAATGTTAATAATTGATTTAACAGTGTGGTTAAGAATATCTCATAAATGTCAATGCCATCTAGATCAAGCAGGTCAAAAGCTGTCTTCCTCAGGACCAGTAAGATGGCTCAGTGGGCAAAGATGCTTCCCCTGAGACCTACATGGTAGGAGGAGTGAGCCAATTCCTTAAAAGTTGTTGCCCTCTGATCTCCATACATACATACGCATGACAGGCATGTGTCCACACACATGAATCTGTAAAAGAGAGAGAGAGAGAGAGAGAGAGAGAGAGAGAGAGAGAGAGAGAGAGAGAGAGAAGGAAGGAAAGAAGAAAGAAAGGAAGGGAAAGGAAGGAAACAAGGAAAAGAGAAAATTACTTTTTAAAAGGTATCTTTTTCTCAAGAAGAAATTGGAGCTGAGGATCGAACCCAGGACCTTGCACTTGCCAGGCAAGTGCTCTACCACTGAGCTAAATCACCAACCCAATTTTATCCTTTCTAAGGATAAACATTTTAAAGAATTTCAACAGGAGCATTTACTATCTCAACATAGTTCAAGCTTTTTCTTGGACTGTAGATTAATTTTACCTAGTAAAATATGGTAGAATTCTGTTAGTAGATCATAAGATATGTTTTTTTTATAAAGTCTCATATTTGAACAAAAGAAAAATCTTTCTACATTTGTTTCCATTAGTTAAAAAAATTATTATTTCTAACCTATATATAAAATCTTAGAGAAAATGAATATACAGGCATACATCAGTAAAAAATAAGTGAGTGATTTAAGGTAAAGTTCATATTTCATTTGCAATGTATTATATGAATGAGGCTCTCCCACTGATAAGGTGATTTGTCAATACAAGACTCTTTTTAATTACCTTGCCACCTCCCAAGTTCTGAGGTTGTAAGCATATGTCACCATAGTTTATATGGTGCTGGGGGTTGAACTGAGAACTTCATATATGCCCTATATGGACATATCGACCTGTGGACACCCATCTCTAGCACAGCAGTGACTTTTTTAATACCTAGATTGCTTCACTAACATGGTTTCAGATAGAATTACTTTTGAAACTTTAATAAGATAGATCTGTAATTCTAATTTCTTCCAAAACATCAACATTTATTCATTCATTCTTAGAATATTTAACAAACATTTTTTTAAATATTCTACTGTACCATATTATATGTTTCTCAAACTTTGAATGGTATAAAACTCATCCACAATCTTTTCAGAAATGAAAATTCTGATGTAGAATATCTTAGCTAAACATGATACTCTATGTTGCTAAAAAGTTGCTGATAGAATGCCAATATGCTGCATTATTATTATTATTATTATTATTATTATTATTATTATTATTGAGAGGCTAAATGAAAAAGGATTCACATTGTTGATATAGCTGCATAAACACTCTCAGGAAACTTCTGGATAAAGCCCAGTCAGATCCAGATTAAATATAAAAGTACAAGTTTTAATGAGTTTCAGAAGTTCCTTGTAATTGAAGGTTAGCTGCAAATCTCTAAGTTGTAAGAATGAAATTTGCTTGTGTCGAGGGCAACACTGTTATCAGTGAAGCATTACAGAAGTTAAGCCTTGGACTCCAAGCAATGCAGCACATCTGGACTTGAAATTTCTACTGAAACAAGAACCCTGTGAAGGAATTCAAACCAGAAAATATTTAAAAGTTAACTTTAAAATCCTAACTGAAATTGGTGACAGATCTCCTATTGTGATTTGCTAGAAGAAGGAGGTATTCATTATACCAATTTCCAATTTATAATTAATTAATTTTATATATTTCTATTTTTAAAATTTATTCTTTGAAAATGGTATATATGGTTGTAATATATTTTATCATAGCTTCATTTTCCTCCATACAACTACCCTTGGCCCTTTCAACAAATCTTCCTTCCAGCCTCATGTACTTATTTGTTTTTGTGACCCACTGTGTCCAATTAGAGCTGCCCACTGGGCCCAAGCATAAGGTTATCCAATGAAACATAGACAGCCTTCCAGGAGCCACTCTCCAAAAAGTGACTCCCCTCCTCAAGCAACTATCAATTGTAGGTAACTCCTCAGGTCAAGGTAGGGTTTTAGGGACCTCAACTCCCAGTGCTGGCATTTTTAGTTTGCTTTATCCATTCTCCTATTTTTTTTTTATTAGAATTTAGTTTAACTATTTCAGTGAATATGAAGAACTTATATGGTTACCAAGACTTTTATGTACCAGATGGCAAAGCATTTATTTAAACACTAGAAGTTCACAAAAAAAGGTATAATAAAGAAGGTTTATAATATAAATGTTACTGAATCAAAGATGTCAGTATTTCAGTTGACCCTATATTATCTTTGTCTTATATTCACAACATTAACACAAGCAATACTTAATATCATTTTCCATTTTTGTCAACTATATAGATATCTTAGTTACTTTCAATTGCTGTGATAAAATGTCATGAAAATGGCAAGTTATAAAAGAAAGCATTTCATTCAGAGATTCATAGTTCCCTGGGATGAGAATCCATGGTCATCAGGGTAGGAAGCATGGCAGCAGGCAGGCAGGCATGGTGCTAGAGCAGTAGCTGAGAATTTACATCTAATCTGTAAGTAAGAGGCAGAGTATGAGCTAACTAGAAATGGTATGGGCTTGTGGAATCTCAAAGCCCACCCACAGTGACACACTTCCTTCAACAAGGCCATACCTCCTAATCCTTCACAAACAATTCTACCGCCTTGGGACCAAGTATTCAAATATATGAGCCTATGGTGGCATTTTGATTCAGACTACCACAGTGTGTATACATGATCTCATATTTCCTCAAATGTCTCTGAAGACCAATGAATTTTAGAATATTCTCTTCTGTGGAATTACTTATTTCTATATTTTCTATTATTATATATTATACATTTAAATTTTACTTATTAGCAGTTGTAAAAATAGACCTAATGTATAAATAACACATATGCATTGAGATCTCAATTTTAGACATTAAGTACTATAATAGGTAAACATTTTATCCAACATTCTTTTTCTCAATTTTTGATGAATCTTGTCAAACATTTTGGCATTACAATATTTTAAATATTACTCAGTATTGATGATATAATATGTAATGAAACTATTTTTCTATGAATAATTTAAAATGGAACTCATCTCCTCATGCCTTTTTAGTGTGCTTAATTTTCTTTAAATCATGAGTATATTTTCTAATATTTCCTAAGCTCCATATCTTTAAAAACTTGTTTTTAGCTGACCATTTCATATATTTTATTTATTCTTCAATCTTAGTGCAGTCCCTCCTCCCTGTGGGTCAGTTTCACATAGGTTTTAATTTTCTCAGAGTCTAACAGAGTTGCTACGGATTGAATAGCAGTATGCCATGTGTTAAAAGTTTAACCTCTAGCATGATGCTCGGGGAAGGTCATGGATCCTGTAGGAGGTGGAAGCTGATGAAGGGGAGTTACATGATTGAGAAAATGTCCTTGTGACCCTGGCGTAGCCTTCTCTATTTGCTTCTTAGTGACAATGAGGTGACCAGCTAACCAGCAATATGTTCCCCACCATGATGTACTGTCTCGCTGTATACTCAAGGTCACAGGGCCAAGGAACTTTGGACTGAACCTCTAAAATCATGACCTCAAATTATGTTCCCTTTTTATAAGTACTTTATTTCAGACATTCTGCCAGAATGACAGCAAGTTATCACAATAGTTGTCCGAACACTTTCTTTTGTTCATTTTAAAAATTCCTTGAATTATTATTTTTTGAATCTTGCTTGTATAATTTGTGCTTTCTTTTCCCCTTGTTAATGCTTTTATGAGTTAAATTTTCTCAAAGTTTCTGTATTTATATGATTCAATTTTTTTTTAATTAAGAAAATTTTATTCATTTTATATATCAACCACAGATCCTCCTCTTATTCCTCCTTCCACTCCCCTCACCACAGCCTAACTGGCCCCCTGACCCATCCTTCATCACCTCCTCCAACAGAGTAAGTTCTCTCATGGGGGCCATCAAAGCCTGGTACATTAAGTTGAGGTAGGTCTAAGCTCCTCCCCTCTGCCTCAAGGGTGAGCAAAGGTGTTCAGCCATAAGTAATGGGATCCAGAAAGCCAGCTCATGCACCAAGGATAAATCCTGATCACATTGCTTAGGGTCCCTCAAACAGACTCAGCTACACAACTGTCTCCCTTATGCAGAGGGTCTAGTCCAGTCCCATGCATGTTCCACAGCTGTCAGTCTAAAGTTCGTAAGTTTCTATGAACTTGGTTCAGTTGTCTCTGTAGATTTCTCCATCATGATCTAGACCCCCCTTGATCATATAATCCCTCTTCCCTCTCTTTGACTGGACACCCAGAGCTCTGCCTGGTGCTTGGTTGTGGATCTCTGAATCTGTTTCCATCAGTTACTAGATGAAGGTTCTATGATGATAGTTAAGGTATTCACCAATCTGATCATTAGGATAGGCCAGTTCAGGCACCCTAACCAATATTGCTAATAGTGTAATCTGGGGTCATCCTTGTGGATTCCTGGGAATTTCCCAAGCACCAGGTTTCTGCCTTACCCCATGATGTCTTCCTCTATCAGGATAGCTCTTTCATTGCTCTCCTACTTCCGTCCCTCTCCCAGCTGTGCCATCTGTACCCTCATCTTCTCATCCCATATCCCCTCCTCTCTATTGTCCTCCCCCCCATTCCCAGTTTACTCATGGAGATCTCCTCTGTTTCTCCTTTGCAAGGTGATACTATATCCCTCTTAGGGTCCTCCTTGTTTCCAAGCTTCTCTGGAGCTGTGGGTTGTAGTCTAGTTATCCTTTGCTTTACATCTACTATCCACGTATGAGCAAGTACATACCATGTTTGTCTTTCTGAGTCTGTGTTACCTCACTCAGAATGATATTTTGTAACTTTATCCATTTGCTTGCAGATTTCATAATGTCAGTGTTTTTTACAGCTGAGTAATACTCTATTGCGTATATGAATCATATTTTCTTTATCCATTTTTTGGTTGAAGGGCATCTATGTTGTTTCCAGATTCTGGCTATTACGAATAATGCTGCTATGAACATAATTGAGCAAGTGTCTTTGTGATATGCATGAGCATTCCTTGGGTATATGCCCAAGAGTGGTATCATTGGGTCTTGAGGTAGATTGATTCCCAATTTTCTGAGAAACCATCATACAGATTTCCAGAGTGGCTGTACAAGTTGGCATTCCCACCAACAGTGTAGGAGTGTTCCCCTTGGTCCACATCCTCTCTAACATAAGCTATTTTCAGTGTTGTTTATCTTAGCCATTCTGATGGGTGTTAAGATGATATGTCAGATTTGATTTGATTTGCATTTCCCTGATGACTAAGGATCTTGAGCAATTCCTTAAAAATGTCTTTTGGCCATTTGGGATTCTTCTGTTGAGAATTCTCTGTTTAGCATTGTATCCCATTTTTTAATTCGATTGTTTGGTATTTTGATGTCTGGTTTCTTGAGTTCTTTATATATTTTGGAGATCAGCCCTCTGTCAGATGTGGGGTTGGTAAAGATCTTTCCCTATTCTGTAGGCTGTCATTTTGTCTTATTTATTGTGTCCTTTGCCTTATAGAAGCTTCTCAGTTTGAGAAGGTCCCATTTATTAATAGTTGCTCTCAGTGTCTGTGCTACTGGTGTTATATTTAGGAAGTGGCCTCCTGTGCCAATACTTTCTAGGCTACTTCCTGCTTTCTCCTCTATCAGGTTCAGTGTAGCAGGATTTATTCTGTGGTCTTTGATCCACTTGGATTTGTGCATGGCAATAGATACAGATTTATTTTCAATCTTCTACATGTTGACATCCAGTTATGCCAGCACTATTTGTTGAAGATGCTTTCTTTTTTTTCCATTGTACAGTTTTGTTTTGTTTTGTTTTTTTCTCAAAATCTGGTGTTTGTAGGTGTGAGGATTAATGTCAAGATCTTCAGTTTGATTTCATCAGTCCACAGGTTGGTTTTTATGCCAATACCAAGCTGTTTTTGTTACTATAGCTCTATATAGTAGAGCTTGAAGTCAGGGATAGTGATGCCTCCAGAAGTTTCTTTATTGTAAAGAATTGTTTTAGATATCCTAGGTTTTCTGTTTTTCCATGTGAAGTTGAGTATTGTGCTTTCGAGATCTGTGAAGAATTGTGTTGAGATTTTGATGGGGATTGCATTGAATCTGTAGACTGCTTTAGGTAAGATTGCCACTTTTATTGGATCTACCTATCCATGAACATGGGAGATCTTTCCATTTTTTGATATCTTCTTCAATTTCTTCAAGGACTTAAAGTTCTTGCCATACAGGTCTTTCACTTGTTTGGTTGGAGTACCTCAAGATATTTTATAGTATGTGTGGTTATTGTAAAAGGTGGTGTTTATCTGATTTCTTTCTTGGCCCATTTATCATTTTTATATAGGAGGGCTACTGATTTTTTGAGTTAATCTTGTATCCTGCCATATTACTAAAGGCATGTATCATTAGCTGTAGGAGTTCCCTGGTAGAATTTTTGGAGTCACTTATGTAGACTATCATGTTATCTGTAAATAGTGACAATATGACTTATTCCTTTCCAATTTTTATCCCCTTCATCTCCTTTTGTTGTATAATTGCTCTAGCTAGAACTTTGAGTACTACATAGAATAGATATGGGAAGAGTGGACAGTCTTGTCTTGTTCATGCTTATAGTGCAATCGCTTTGAGTTTTTCTGCTTTTAATTTGATGTTGGCTATTGGTAAGGTATAAATTGCCTTTATTATGTTTAGGTATGCTTGTATTCCTGATCTAAGAATTTATCATAAAGGGGAGTTGGATTTTGTATCTCATGAGATGATCATATGTTTTTTTTTTTTTTCTTTCAGTTTGTTTATAAGATTGATTACATTGACAGTTTTTTGTATGCTGAACCAGCCCTGCATCTCTGGGATGAAGCCAAGTTGATTATGTTGGATGATTTTTTTTTAACGTGTTCTTGATTTTGGTTTGCTAGTATTTTATTGAGTATTTTTTTTCATCAATATTCATGGGGAAGTTTGGTCTGTAACTCTCTTTGTTGCGTCTTTGAGTGGCTTGTGTTTTAGGGTAACTGGAGGCTCAAAGAAAGAGTTTGACAATGTTCTTTCAGTTTCTATTGTGTGGAGCAATTTGAGAAGGGTAGTTAGAGTTTTCCTGCCTGGCCCAGTCAGGACAAATCTCTCTTACCTGCCAGTCCCACAGCCACTCAGACCCAACCAAGAAAGCACACAAAAACTTACATTGTTTAGAAACTATATGACCATGGCAGGCTTCTTGTTATCTCCCTTTTCTATCTTAAATTAACCCATTTCTGTTAGTCTATACTTTGCCACATGGCTTGTGGCTTACCAGTGTCTTTACATGTTGCTTTCATTGGCAGCTGTAGGCGGTGTCTCTCTCCAGCCTTCTACTTCCCAGAATCCTCTTCTCTCCTGTCCCGCCTATACTTCCTGCCTAGCCACTGGCCAAACAGCATTTTATTTGTACAGAGCGATATCCACAGCAGAGAAGTATTGGTATTAGCTCTGCTTTGAAAATTCTGGTAGAATTCTGCACTAAAATCATCTGGCCCTGGGCTTTTTTTGTTTGTTTGTTTTTTGTTTTTGTTTTTTTTGTTTTTTGTTTTTAGACTTTTAATGACCTCTTCTATTTCCATAGGAATTATAGGTCTTTTAAATTATTTATCCAGTCTTGATTTAATTTAGGTATATGGTACCTATCCAGAAAACTGTCCATTTCTCTTAGATTTTCCAATTTTGTAGAGTACAAGTTTTGGAAGTATAACCTAATGATTCTCTGGATTTTCTCATTGTCAGTTGTTATGCCTCCCTTTTCATTTCTGATTTTGTTAATCTGGATGCTCTCTCTCTTGCTCTCTCTCTCTCTCTGCCTTTTAGTTAGTGTGCATAAGGGATTGTCTATCCTGTTGATTTTCTCAAAGAGCCAACTCTTTGTTTCATTGCTTCTTTGTTCTGCTCTCTTTTGTAGATGTAATTCTGAAGGGTTTTATTAAATAAGAAACACAGAGCCAAATTCATAGCCCCAGAGTTCAGAGAGCAGTAGCTAAGAACTGAGACCAAGACAACCTTCTTACCACCCATTGCTACTGCTGTCCTTCCCCTGAGAAAGAGACCTACTTCCTGTGTGTCTGTCTTTTTATTGACTTTCTATTCTGCCTTCTCATTGGTTGTAAACCCAACCACATGACCTCCTCATCACTGCCTGTCTATAGAGACCTCCAGGTCTCTATGGTTGATATTGAGATTAAAGGCATGTATCTCCATGCTGGCTATATCCTTGAACACAAAGAGATCTGCTTGTCATGTGATCAGGATATAGGGTGTATGCTACCACTGCCAGACTTCTGCTAAATGGCTTGTTATTAGCTCTGACCCCCAGGCTCTTTTATTTATTAACACACAAATAAAATCACATTTCAGCACAAATAAAATATCACCACACTCTTTGTTTCTATTTTATTGATTTCAGCCCTCAATTTGTCTATTTTATGGTGTCTATTACTTGTTGGTGAGTTTGCTTCTTTTTCTTCTAGAGCTTTCAAGTGTGCTGTTAAGTCACTAGTGTAGATCTTTCCAACTTCTTTATGTAGGCATTTAGAGCTCTGAACTTTCCTCTTAGTACTCCTTTCATAGTGTCCTATAAGTTGGGGTATGTTGTACATTCATTTTGATTGAATTCCAGGAAGTCTTTAATTTCTTTATTTATTTCTTGACCTAATGGTGACTCAGTTGAGCATTATCAGTTTCCATGAGTTTGTTGGCTTCCTGTAATCTGTGCTGTTGTTGAATTCTAACTTTAATCCATGGTGGTCCAATAAAATACAGGAGGTTATTCCATTTATTTTTGTATCTGTTGAGATTTGCTTTGTGACAAAGTATGTGGTCAATTTTAGAGAAGGTGTCTCTTGTGTTTGCATGGAATGTTCTGTAAATGTAAGTTTAGTCCATTTTAGTCAGAACATTTGTTAGATGCCTTATTTCTCTGTTAAGTTTCTGTCTGGCAAATCTGTCCATTGGTAGGAGTAGTGTGTTGAATCTCCTACTATTAATGTGGGGGTTTAATGTGTAATTTAAGCTTTAATAATGTTTCTTTTACATATGTGGGTGCCTTTGTATTTGGGGCATAAATGTTCAGAATTGAGACTTCACCTTGATGGATTTTTCCTGTGATGAATATGTGATGTCCTTCTCGATCTCTTTTGTGTAGCATGAATCTTAGAGGATCTTATTAACAAAAACAGACCTGGGGCCAGGTATTGGGGTGAATGCTGGAAGTTCAGAGAAGCAGAACAAGCCACAGCTACCTCACTTTGCCAATTCCTCAGCTGATCCTATTTCCTCAGACTGGCAGCTTCTGTGTCCTCATCCAAATGGATCTCAGCTGAACTGTGCTGCTCAAAGCATTAAAGCTTAACCAGCCAAATGTTTCTAGTTTCTGGTCCTCACCCTTATATACCTTCATGTTTTCTACCATCACTGCCTCAGAGTAAAGGCTTGCTTTCTGGGAATAAAGGCGTGAGTGGCCATGCTTGGCTGTATCCTTGAACAGATGGATTTCTGCCTCTGGAATGCTAGGATTAAAGGCATGTGCTACCACTGCCTATTCTCTATGTTTAATATTGTGGATGTTCTGTCTCTGACCCCAGATAAGTTTATTAGGGTGCACAATATTTCAGGGAACACAATACTGCCACACTTTTGATTGACTTAGGTTGAAGTCTGTTTTGTTAGGTATTAGGATAGCTATACCAGCTTGCATCTTAAGTCCATTTGACTGGAGAGACTTCCCAGCCCTTTACTCTGAGGTAGTGTCAGTCTTTGAGGTTGAGGTGTGTTTCTTGTATGTAGCAGAAAGATGGATCCTCTTTTCATATCCATTCTCTTAGCCTGTATCTTTTTATAAGCAAATTGATTCCATTGATATTAAGGGCTATTAATGACCAGTTATTGTTAAATTCCTGTTATTTTTTGGTGGTAGTGTTGTTTGTTTCCCTTATTTGGGATTTGTTGGTGTTTAATTATCTATTGCTTGTGTTTTCATGGGTGTATCTAACTTCATTAGATTGAATTTTTTCTTCTAGTGCTTTCTGTTAGGCTGCATTTGTGGGTAGGTATTGTTTAAATCTTTTTTTTTTTTCATGGAATGTCTTGTTTACTCTGTCTATGGTGATTGAGAGTTTTGCTGGGTATAATAGTCTGAGCTGGCATCCATGGTCTCTTAGTGTCAGCATCACATCTGTCCATGACCTTCTGGCTTTCAGAGTCTCCATTGAGTAATTAGGTGTTAATCTGAGGGGTCTGCCATTATAAGTAAATTGGTCTTTTTCCTTTGCAGATCTTAATATTTTTTCTTTATTCTATATAATTAGTAGTTTGATTATTATGTGGTGAAAGGACTTTTTTGCATCTAGTCTATTTGGTGTTCTGTAAGCTTGGAAGCATCTTGTATCTTCATAAGTATTTCCTTATTTAGGTTGGGAAAGTTTTCTTCAATGATTTTTTTTTAAAAAATATATTCTCTGTGCCTTTGAGCTGATATTCTTCTCCTTCTTCTATCCTTATTATTCTTAGTTTGGTCTTTTCATTGTGTCCCAGATTTCTTGGACATTTTGTGTTATGACTTTGTTGGCTTTACTACTTTCTTTGACTGGTGAATCTATTACCTCTATTGTATCTTCAATACCAGAGATTCTCTCTTCCACCTGTTGCATTCTGTTGGCTACTTGCATCTATAGTTCCCGTTCATTTACTCAGATTTTCCATTTCTAGTATTTCCTCAAATTGGGTCTTCTTTATTGACTCTGTTTCAGTTTTCAAGTCTTGAACTATTTCCTTTACCTGTTTGATTGATTTTTTTTTCTTGGTTTTCTTGGCTGTCTTTAAAGGATTTTTTGATTCCTTCCAAATTTTTTGTTTGTCTTTTCCTCAATTTCTTAAAGTGAATTTTTCATATCCTCTTTCAAGACCTCTGTCATCTTCATAAAGTCATTTTTAAGGATATTTTCTTCTGTTTCTTCTACATTGGGATGTTCAGGTCTTGCTGACATAAAGCCACTAGGTTCTGGTGGTGCCATATTGCTCTTTATGTTGTTGAATATATTCTTACACTGGAGTCTACCAATCCCTTCCTCCAATTGGTGCAAAGGGTGTCTGTCTCAGGGAGCCACTCTTTGTCCAGTCAGCAGTTTTGGTCCAATCAAAGCTCTTGGTCCATTAGGAGCTGGTGGAGTCTGTGTCTCTAGGAACAGTTATGGTCTCAGGAGATGGGTGGGTTTGAGCAGTGGAGTGGGGCTTGTTGGCTACAGGGTACAGTGGGGAGTGGTGGTAATCAGGCCTGCCTGTAGTTGTCCTGCGGACTGTCCTGCAACCCTGGCTGCAATGGGTAGTGATGTGGGAGCATGGATTGTGCCCCTGGGCATGAAGCCTAGAGACTGGGGTGATGGGCTAGGATATCAAAGACTCACCTCTTGGTCTAGTAAGAACTGGCAGAGTCTATGTCTCAGGGAGCAACTGTGGTCTTGGAGGATGGGTGGGTTTGGACTCATTCAGTTCTTTATTGAATGGGATATAGACCCATTCCTTCCATTTAATCTATGTCTAATTTCTTTATTTTATTTTGTAAAGTTTTATCTATGTATTTTGTTATTTTTGTGTGAGTGTTTTGCATGCATGTGTCTAGTGTACCAAGTGCACTACTGTGGGGAGCAGATCCCACAAGTGGAGCTGCAGAAGGTTGTACACTGTTAGGCTATTGTGGTGGAGAATCACGGTCTTGGGTGTGAGCTGGAGCTTGCAGCAACAGCCTTACCAGTTTCTACAGAGCAGGAAGTAGACAAGAGAGAGAAAATGAGGCAGGGTTATAAATATCTAGGCCCAGCCCCCTCCCACAGAAACCCACATGCAACAGCTCCATTGCAACTCTTAAAAATTCTACTGTCTCCCCACACCCCCAACAGCACCAACATCTGGGACCAAGCTTTCAAGCTCTTGAGACCATATAGGACGTTGCACATCCAAGCCATTATTACATAAGCATTTACACAAGCATTTCCCAGTGATGTCTTTCTCTCAATGCCTTTGGTTCATGGAACTGACAGTATGTCTTTTTCAAATTGTAAAGAAGTTTAAAAAGGAAATGAAAAGGAAAATATTTGCAATCTGTTATCAATCATTCTTTTAATGGAAAACTTCAATGAACTCAGAAATGTAAATATGGTCATGTTCCTGTTTCAAATCAATACAGAAGAATAATTTTCTTTTAAATTCCTATCTTCATTTCAATAAAACCAAAGATATTGGCAAGGCAAGCTGTGATCATTTTTCTAGCCACATTGAAATATTTGTTCCCTTCGCCTGACTCTGGTTTTGATTATGAACCCCACTCTTCCATTTTCTGTTTGTGAAAAATAAAATAAAATAAAATTCACTCTAAAATATTTATCTTGACTGTTACATCTTCCACTTAAGGGCAAATCTTTTGCATCACTTTCTGATGGTGTGAACTACAGGTAACAGGTAAAGGTAAAGTAATAGATTTAAATGCATTCAGCTCTTCTTTAGTTGTGAATATCTTTTTATGTCTAATTTTTGACAATGACCTTACCCAGTTTCTCATCTACTATGATAATTTTATGATTACCTGAATTTCCTCCTTTTTTAATCTAGCTTTTTTGAGAAAATAAACTAGATATTTTTGTTTCAATACCCTACCACTCCACCCCAGGAAGGCACAGAGTTGTCATTCAGTAAAAGCTTATTGATTAATGAATGGATCTGATTCTTTAGATCAAATGCTCCTTAGTCAGAATATTATTACCAACTATTTCTGGGAATATAGGCTGTGGCTTTATGATAGAAAAAAAAGTGTTTTATTTTCATGAGTGATCAGTTATACAGCAATTTCATGAAAGACAAATTATTAGAATATGTAACAATCTATAACAGCCTGTACATCTAGCCAATTATTACCAGCACTGTGGCATTCCTAAAACTGAGGAAGACTGAAATGCATAGAACAGCATGGCATGGCAATGGAATGAAGTATACCTCGTTGTAGAAGAGCAATGTGCAAAGTGGTGATATTCTAAAAACGTTAGGAACAAGGTTAACATACTGACGTCATGTTATTTATTTGTTTACTTATTTGTCAGGTGCACCATGGTGATGTGCATGTTAACATTGTGGGAAGCTGGGTAAATTATACGTGTAAAAAACTGTCTCTGCTGAATTTGCAAAGATTTCAGGTATCAAACTATCCTAAAATACAAAGTTTATGGAAAATGCAAGATATAAAAAATGATTTCATTGTTAACATGGTATTATATGACACTTTCTAGAGAGTATATTACTTGAAGACAATTTTTATAAGAATACATTAAATATTAAATTCATATTTAAAAAATTGTTATAGAATAACTTTTAAGATGCCAATTTTTTGCATTATGTACTTTCATTAGATAATTTTAAATTGGGATAATCTATCTGTGTAAATTATGTACTTTATCTCAAAATTTGAAGACATTTTTACATGATTTTACCAAAAATTTTGAGTAAATCTCTGAAATTTGCATAGCTACAAATCCATGAAATTTATATAAATGTACACTAATTTTTATGTATCTGAATATTTAGATGTTTTATAATTTTTATACTGTTAAAATCCCTTATAGCAAAATATGTTGTAACAATCAACTGTTTCAACTATAACAAAAGGTAAACCTTCTTCTTTTTCTTGATGTCAGGGGCCACATTTGAGGGGTGGGCAGGCATACATTTGTTTTTCTATTTTATTAACGTTTTGCTGGAGGGCAAATGTCAGTGGAGCCATTTCCATGTTTTTTGTACCCCTTGCAGAAGGCTCCTGTAGGGAGGTTCTGCACACAGGTTTCTTTGATGAGTCTTTTCATTTTTATCTCCCGCTGTGCCTTTGACAGTCAGACTGGCAGCCAGAGACAAAAATAAAAGAGGAAGGCTTAAAGAAATGTTACGGCATCACGCTGTGAATTTAGAAGATGACAGGAGTTTCTGGCTTGCTTCCTCTGGCCCATGACTAAAAGAAGACCTGTCACCAGGTTACAGTGCTAAGGGGAAGTAATGAGAACATATTTTCCCGTGCAGGCTACCTAACGGACTTTGATGCGCATGGCCCGCCCAAGTCAGTCTGAAACTCTGAGGCTAAAATTACTGTGGCTGGATCCAAAACTATAGAGCTGGAAAGTAGGCTCCACTGCTCTCTAGAGTGCAGTTTTTACATATTAGGCACACCATAAGCATTTACTACTAATAATGGCATGTGCACATGTCTTTCATGCCATTATTGCAATCATCTATATTCTATAGGCATGTGTATATTTATTGTAGCTAATATAATATTCTTATAATGAAATGATTAAATCAATGGGGTAGGTATGCCTCTCATTTTATTTTAGAAAGTGTTTTGAGATTATTTTGTTAGGTGACAAGGGCCTGTACTTGTATATTTGAAGATCCTTAGAACCATACAAAGGTTGTCAGTACTAATGGGGGAAACATAAGACTCTAAAGATCAAAGACATCATAATGTGACATTACTTAAGCTAACAACAAATCCTGGGAAATGTGTAAGAATAAAGTCAGGTAGAGTAGAAATGTGTGGTGGTTGTACTAAAATTTGATGTCATTTTAAATATATAGTAACACCAGGATGTGTCCAGAGGCAGTGTCTCCAATCAAATAAGCACCTTTTAATCTCTGTGCAGAATTTTTAGTGGCCTCTGTTACATTGGGGTATTATTTGAATATGTACTTCTACAAAATTCAGGTTGAAATTCACTGTTCACGGTGGTGGACCTAAGAGGTGAGTTTTTCTGAAAAGTGTTTAAGTAATGGGGGTTCTTTCCTCATGAACAGATCAAGCAATCTTTATAAAAGAGGGTTCAGACAGAAAGTATCTCTTGTCTTTCTATTCTCTACTACCTTCATTACAAAGCAACAAGTACCATTTTGGGAGATAGAAGATGGGGTGCATTCTGACCAGACAATGAACTTGACAGTACCTTGAACCTAGCCATCATAAATGCAAAAAATAAATTACCTTTGTTTATAACTCAATCTCCTGGATGAGTCCTAGCTGCACCAACAGGTGGTTGATTTCCCAGTCATCTGTCTCATTTCCCTCACCCTCCAGTACATGAAGATGTATAGGTGATCACAGGTCTGCATGGAACTGCTGCTCTGTGAATGCGGCTCAGAACTATCATCATTCCAAAATGTGCATTGTTACTATCTGACTGGCCCATAGCCTCCAAGTTTGCTACTCATGGCAACATGACTCTACAAAGTCTGAGATCACTTCCCAGAAATCAAGAACAAAATATAATATGATTTGGATTAAGGTTAATAATTCACTAATAATTCACTAATATAGCAGCTAATAAAAGTATTTTAAAGGTGTTGGGGATTTATTTAGCTCAGTGGTAGAGTGCTCGCCTAGCAAGCACAAGGACCTGGGTTCGATACCCAGCTCAAAAAAAAAAAAAAAAAAAAGCATTTTAAAAAGTCTTTTTTCTTTTTCTAAAAAATGAAAACGTTGAGTATATCTCTATTTTCCATAAAATAAGCATAAGGAGAATATTTATTGTCCAATTAAGAATCTTTCATTGGCACCAAGCCCATTCATAAGGCCTCTCACCCCTAGAACTAATAATAAATGGAAAACATCAGAACAAATATACTCCCAGCCAGTCATGGTGGCACAGGACTGTAACTCTAGCACTTGGGAGGCTGAGGCAGAAGGATGTTGCCTTCCAAACTAACTTGGACTACATGATAAGACTCTATCTCAACACCACCCTTACCACTAATGAAAACAGTCTCTCTTTGTCTATAATATGCTGGGTTAGTCACAATAACTATTTTCTTCTATTTTATTAATTTTGTTTTTAGCTTACAGAGCTAAATTTTATATATGAATAAATTAGACTTTATTTGGATGTTGAGAACTCCGTTTAAGAATTTAGCCTACTGTTTTTGTAAATTTATCTCCCATTTGTGAGAAAAATCCAGAAATATTAAATTCTGACATTCATTGCTTTAAAAACCTAACATTTCCCTTTTAGTTTAAGATGAGCTTTGTCATAAATGCAATAAAGTAAGAGTATTTTCTATTCTTGTTGGGAAATGTAATGTAACAAGAAATCATCTCCTGTTTTGATGAAATATTTTATCAGTTGAATGAATAATATACAGACACCTGCCATGAATGCATAGATTCCTTATGTGATTTTTACCACCACCTCTAATTCTACCTTATAGTAGAATCTGCCTTTTCTTTCTTATGTTCCTGTGTCGATCATAAGCTCATTATTTTGTCTCCCTACAAAGATGTGATGCTTATAAACCCTAACAATAGATATATTGTTTGCCTCTGGAGTAAATGTCAGATTTATTTTACTGTTCAGTAAAATGAATGTTTCACTCTGGGACGGAATGTAAGTGACCCTACCTATCAAATGCCAAGGCTTCAGACTCCTCTTGTAGAATTGAACCTACTAAGTGTGCAGTGTCACTTTACTGCAGAGATTGGGGTTGGCAAACTGATATGGATCCTGACACTCATTTACCTCTGCAGCTGCAACTAATAAACTCTGTGCTCACTAATCCTAAGGCAGTGCTGTCTCCTCCTCTTCTTCCTATTTCTCCTTTTCTCCATCCTTATCTGCTTCCTATTTTCCTCCTTTTCCTTGTCTTCCTTCTCCTCTTCCCCCTTTTCTCCCTCCTTGTCCTAGTAATAGATACTACTGCTGTGATGAAACATGGTTTTCATTAGCAAGTTGGGGAGGAAAGGATTCATTTGGTTTGTACAGGGCAGAAACCTGAATGCAAGAGCTGATGTGGAAGCCATGAGGGAGTGCTGCTTACTGACTTCCTCCCATGGCTTGCTCCTCCTGCTTTCTTAGAGAACCCAGGACCATCAGCCACTTGATGGCTCCATCCACAATTGGCTGTGCCCTGCCCCATCAATCACTAATTAAGAAAATACTCTATAGCTGGATCTTACAGCAGCATTGTCTCAATCAAGGGCCCCTCTTTTTAGATGACACTAGCTTGGGTCAAGTTGACCTAAAACTAGGCAGCACATTCCCTTTCCCTTTACCATCCATAACATTGGAACAGGATAATCAGTGCACTTAGAGGGAGGATAACACTGAGATTCTCTGCAAGCTTTGGTGCTCACTTCTCTCTGTCACAGAAAGGTTTGAGTTTCCTTTGTCCTCTTCTAATTTCAAAACTGGTTCATTGGTTACACAATGCTATCAGTAGCTCCCTTGGATGTCCTACTTTGAATGAAATCTCATGTCTCCCTATTTTCCTATTGATTAAAATACAGATTTAAATTAATTCAACAATTCATTCATTGGTAATAGTATTTAAGGCATGAATTGCCTGCAATTCAGTAATCTGATAAAAATGGGGGTAGCTTGAACTTTGCATGCAGTCCCATATGTAGATGGACAGGAGCCACACACTTGGAGCTGGAATTCAGTTTAATTCCCTTGTCTTATTTTTAACTATGACCTTAAAAAAGTTCCCCTACACTGAATTGAATTGTTTAATAGGCCTTATTATTTTCCAGAATCGCATGCTGCTATATTTCCACTGAAATCAGTCCATTCTAATGTCTTCTACTTTTTATTATAACGTCTTTATTATTTCTCCTTGTAGATCCTTCTCATTTGCTCTGTTTTACAGGCCACTCACTTGTATTATAAGCAGGAAACATATCCCTCTAATTTGTATCAAGATGATAGTAATTTGAGGAAATATTCAATATTCCATATGTCTTACAGAGCCTTATACTTAGTAATTTCTCTCCAAATGTAGAACAAGCAAGAGACTAAAAGGAGATCCAGAACTGCCTGAGACCTCATAAAACAATATCTTTTAATTAACATCATCTTCCAGCCAACTGTAATTGACATTTTTTTTTTCCGTCAGCCCTAGATGCTTTAGCCTCAGAATACAATGCACAAAGGTCTACTATTCTGAGTTTAAAACTGTCAGGACCTTTGTATCCCCATTAAGAAACTAGAAAAAGATTGTAATCGGATCTTAGAACATATAGAGAATCTTTAGTCTCATGAGAAGCAATAAATCTCCTAGAACAAGAACATTGACCATAAAATTAACTTGGCAGAAAAATGTTCAAACTAAAATAGTAATTATATTTCCATTTTAATAAATATAATCAATGTAACATGCTATCCTTCTTGTAATTTATATGTGTAATTTATACATTTTATGTATAAATTATGTATAATTTATATGTAATCTATAATTTAGTACTATTATATGTCTAATGAATATATAACACATCAATATTATATAATCATATTATCTTTGTTATTAATGGGCATAATGTATTATTTTTATTATGTGTCAAACATTATACTAAAAACCTTAAAACTCACGTTAAGTCTGAGAGGTAGATATTATTAGTACTTCAATGAATCATGTGAAAAGAGAAATTATAGTCCAAAAATGCTAAATAATGTGTCTGAGGGAATAAGTAATCTTGAAGATTAATGGCCATAATGATTGAGAAGTAGGATTTTAGATCAGGTTTTATTTAGGAATTATATTCCCTTCAAAGTCTGTGTTTTACACAGTATAATCCATGTCTAGAGTGTCAAAGAGCTATATTAACACAGTGTGTATAGATGCATTTCTATCTTCCATGATTTTTAGAATCAGTGGGGAAAAACAATAGATTCTAAATTTGTAGTTAAGGTTGAAATTCAACACTTCAATATATTTGGTCTTTTGTAGCCTATGAATTTATAGAATTAACATTAAAATATAGAGAGAAGAAATATTAAAGTGATTATATCTACAAATTAGACTGAAAAAGATTCCTTTATTGTGCAAAATGTGAAGTTGATTTCTTATATACCAAGCTGGTGATCCAGCGCCTACCTGAAACTTTCTTTAGTTCAGTTTATCTGCACAACCAATGCATTCATAAAGCACACAAAGACAATGATTTGACTGTTTACTTACTTTCCACCTACATAATCAATACATTGTCAATGACTTTTTATACAATATAATGACAGTAAAAACCTTTTCCTCTGAGTAAAATAAATGTGGACCATACTAGAATCCAGATTCTATATTTGGGTAACTGTTCATCCTGTCTATTGTGTAACACTACTTTGGAAGAAAGAAATAGGAGTACCTATTCACCAACATAAGGAGACACACATACCAAAGTATGGGTAGCACCGAAGTTCACCTCTGTGAATGAATTCGTTTCACTGGGGTTACTTACAGGAATATGAGTTACAGATGACTTGCCAAAGCAGAAATAACTCAGAGACAGCTGCATCACCAAGGCCAGCATGGGCGATAGCTGATGTAAGTTAGAAAACTAGAGCAATCTGAACAACATGCAGGTAGCTCAGTTTGAGACCCTCTCTTTCCAGCAGCTCACATGATCTGAGCCCCTCCTGGTAGCTTGGTTCATTTCTCCTTCCTTCATATAGGATGGATGTTTGGAGCCCTTTCTAAGCAGATCAGCTTGTCTGAGAGTATCTCTCAGTTGTATTTACAGTTTATATATGCTTGGCACTAGAGGGGCTAGCTAATCTGTTCAGTTTCAGGCCCTTCCTGAAACCTTTGAGTTTTTTTACTTCTTGAGTTTAAAGAGATACCTGCTGGATGGAAGTTTTTTACCTTCTATCCAAGATGTAAATTTTTAACTAAGAGGAATCGGCCACATAACAGTGTCTTATGAATTCCCTTCTGTTATTACCTCTTCTGCCTTGTATTTCATGATGCTACCAAGATGTTAAAAGACAGTCATTATGATTTAACAATCATTCTATGTCTAACATATCACAGGATAGGACTCTCTTGTTGCATGAATAGTAAAGATTTAAATCATTGTGAACTTCAATACAAAAGAAAAAAGGGAAAAAGTGTTTCATATACTTTATAGATATAGTCTTTCTAATCAATTAGCTATGTTCAATAGCCATCATGTACACTGGTCCCTATAGTTAACTAGTATAAATGCTACTAAGATCAAAATCAGCATGGAGCTTGCATTTATCACAGTGTCTCTTTCAAGTATTTAACAAGAATTACAGAAATGATTAGAGATGATTCTAAATGAGCAAGCTAAGATTTTATTGTTTGACCTAAAATGTTTAATCTCTTCCATTTTCCGCAGTATAATGAAATTACTTCTAGCTATGAACCAATCTTGTATTTTATCAGTTATTATTGATGTAAAAGAAAAGAGACATCTTTGAAAAGATTGGTCTTTCAACATGAATCACCTTAGAAAAGATTGTAAAATGCACAATTAAATGCATAACTTAGATAGGATTCAACTTTAAAATATAATTGTTATTTGATGAATATTTCACACAATAAAAATTTCAGTAATAAATTTCAAAGGGACATAGACTGATTATTCTGAAGAATTAACTAAAAATTGTTGAGGAGAACTAACAGCTAATAAGAGAAATTTTATTTCCCAATATTTACATATAACTGATATTTAGGTATCTGTGCAATGCAGAATTTCATCAGCATGTGCAAACCCCTCCATCAATAAGAACAACTTCCCTGGCCCATCATAAATCCCAAGTAATCAATTATGATGAATAGTCATGATCCCTGCAGGTATTTGTAAACTTACCTAGTAACTGCAGCAGGTTCACACCTTGGATGTGTTACCCCGCATTGCCCTCTCAGAGGAAAAAAAACATCAAAATGGGGTAAAGTTTCTGCTGAGTGTACTTTCTTTTTACACCATCATAAGCTCAAATTTCAATATAGTCCCAAATTAGGAAAGTCCATGTAAGATGTAAATAAAACGGGCTTATCCTGCTTTGTTCCTCTCTGTGTTTTCCACACTTTAAGGCTTCTTTATTGTTGTTCGTGTAATGGCTGAGAAAAATTAGAAGACTTCTTTTTTCCTGTATCTTAACACTGGAATAAGTTAATTTCGGGTTTATTTCAAATGTCAAGAATACAAATATATGAGGAAATAAATAAAGAAATAAGTAAAGTTTCTGATACTGAATTAAGTTCATCTGGTGATATTGTAGAAAAGCTTAAATTGAAATCTAATTCCTTTTCAGTATGGCATACCGAATATTCTGTAAGTTATTCAAGATTTCAGGGATGCATGTTACAAATCAATGGAAGGAATATAATAATGTTTTTCCCACATTCCACACGTTTAAATGTAAGCCTCTTTTTCAAAAAAAAACTTTATATATTTATTTTTTATTTTGTGGTGTGTGTGTCCCCATATGTCCATATGTGTGCCATGGCACATACATTCAAATCAGAAACCAATTTGCAGGAATTAGCTTTCTGATCCCACAATGAGGGTCTGAATGAAAGAGAAATCAGAGCAAATATATGTGCAATGCCTGTCTCTAGGATTAAACTGGAATGGAAAATATCTGAACTTGGAAATGACCAGAAGGGAGTCAGAGTTTCTGGACTAATGTGATACTGACTAAGAGTGACTGAGAGTATCTGAATTTAGTATGAGTATTAAAGGTGACTTTTCACAGGAGGGGATGAAGTTTTTATTGGCATCTATAGGCACCACTGGGTGGGACAAATTTTCTAGAAAGGAAATAGAATAACTTATGTGGCAGATTGACATGAAAATACCTTTTGGGGGTTAATGACTTTTTTGAAAAAAATATTTTAAAATAATCAATGCAATTTGCAATGTTTCTTGTCTGAAAATACCAGCATAGTCTAATAATACAGATATGTCTGGTTACAATTTTAAAAGACATGTGCATCACTACACCCCTACACAGTTAAAAAGCATGAAAAGTGATCTCTGCCATTCATGAAAACTTTGCCTTTTAAGAGACCTCTATGTTTCTTTAATGTTGAATTTGGGTGATTGTTTTATCGTAGGAAGCAATTGCTCTCCCAAAGGAAATTTTAAATGTAATGGAGCAAGCATTTGGCAATACCATCTGCTGTCATCATCTGCAGATATTCAAGTGCTGTTATGAAGGGCACTAGAAATGGTTCTTAGTTCTGAATATTCTCATATGCTAAATAATTCATTGTTCCTAAAATGCCTTTATTTCTGAGGAATGCGTAATACCTAGTGCAGCATCTATGCCTCCATCTAGTGTAGTTGCAATCAACCTTGCATTGCATTAGCAAAGGGACAAACCTGTGGATTTTGGTTTCTATGGTGGAGGTTTTGAGAGGCCGTGCCTACAATCTTGTATTCTGAATAGATGGTTTCTAAAACTAGAGTGTAGTATCAAATTAGAATATCAAGTAAAATAGTATTGCAATCTGATTAACAAAATTCATAGTTATTCATACTTGGTTGATATTTTCAAAGCATTGTTTTCAATGGATTTTTAGAAGCATCTTGAGTTGGAAGAGTACAGGGTCTCAGCCACCATGCACATGTTCAGGCTGCTGACTGTGTAATGCCAGGGCCCTATACGAGATAGAATGAGCCATGTGGTTCTTCCATAACCATGTCCCCCAAGTTAGAGTCAGTGATCATAATAACATTTTGTATCTTCCTTATGCTGTGTGACCACTGCCAGTTGGCTGCTTCTCTGCTTCATTCCAGGTCCTAAATTGAAAAAATAAAAAAGCTCCTATTATTAATGTCCAGCCATAATGAAAGGGTGTTTTGGAAGCATAGTAAGTCCACCAAATCTTAATAAATACATCCAGGAAAAATTAAAGGAGCTCTTGCTTATATTTTATTGGGCAAACTGATTCTAACATATACAATTCACCAGAAATGAGTATATAATTCTTCCATAATATAGTTCAGGAGATTTTTAGCAAAGAATAGTGCAACCTCCTAATGCTAATACATTGTTCCTGTGCAAGATCATTTAAGTAGCACCATCTGTATTAATTGTTTTTCTGCTACTATAATAAAATATCTTTAAAATATATCTTAATAAGGAAAGATGTTTATATAATTCACAATGTTGTGGTTCATAGAGCATGACTTGATAGCTACTGACTTTGTGAATGATATTTGCTGGTGCCCCATGGCCTCATTACAGGAACTCATGCAAGAGGAATATACTCCATGGTGGGACAGGAACTCAGGAAACAGGGAATGCTCAGGTTTCCTCCTTTATGTCATTCCTGCATAAACTAACCAAGGTGCACACAATTATTGCTACTTAAATCTCCTACAGAAATTAAGTCCCAATAATATAATCACTTCTCAAAATGCTCCAATACATCCAGATTCCCCCACCTCAATTGACACACTGACAACCAGGTGTCCCATGCCTTGATCCTACATACAAAAAATGCCATTCATCACTGTGTAAAAGTTGTTACCCTAGACAGTATCCATTCTGATTATTTGTATTAAAGCACAGTGTTTTCTGGTTTGGGTGGAACTAAAAAACATAAAACTCAGATGTTAGAAAAATAGATTCCACAATAAACCAAAAGCAGGAATTCCTTTCTCTTATATTTCTCTGTATCATGTAAGTTATCCTTAGCCACATCTTACAATGAAATACATGGATTGTGTTCACATCAATTTACCTTCATCTTAAAATTCCACAAAGCCCCAGTCTCCTCATAGTGGAGCCTTGTGTTTTTTGCTTCATTTAGATTTTGAAATGTTGTGCTCAGATGTCCGTACATGATTATTTTGTCTTTTTAAACTCTAATGTATATTGAAGAATATTCAGTATTCACATTTGAAATTTTTGCTTTAAATGATACCTACTGAAATAGAATATTGACTTAAATGTTACTATTTTTGAAGACCATTTTATTTTAGTGATAACTAGCTAATAAATATCTATATTTTAAGGTCCTGGATAAGTGATTCACTTATTCTTCTTATATATTATTAGACTTTAAAAATTAATGGTATTCATTGATATACTTTGCAGGAAAATACCTAATTTATCCAAATATTAATATATATAATCTTTTTTAAATCAACAGTATTGCTTCTTAATAATTCATTGTAGTAGCTAATAGGTTTTAGAAACTGTCATCTTTTGGTGCTATGTAAAAGGAAGAGATAATTTGCCACTTCCATTATTAGTTTCATCAATTTAATGCTATGAAATTTAATTACCTATTGTAGGACTACACAAATTAAAGTTTTCGGGCATATCTTTATCCTTAATTTCAGAATTACTAACATTTAAATAATAAAGGTTGTAATGTGACTCCATCTTAGATGGATTTAATATAACAATTCACTGTATATGTGATTCTTAAAGTAAATAAGTCAGACATTTCATTTTTTCACACAATGACATATTTTTAACAAAATAAAATATAAGAAGATAAAACACAAACCATCACATTGAAGTTGGACAAGACAAACCAATAAAGAGAAAAGGGCCAAAAGAAGGTGCAAGGATCAGAAACCCACTCATTCACACAGTCAGAATCCCATAAAAATAATATACATATATATATATATATATACACATACATACATACATAATATAGATGTAGATATGTGCAGAGGACCTGGCGCAGACCTATATATGCCCTGTGTTTGCTACTTCCGTCTCTGTGAGTTCATATGAGCTTTGTCCAGTTGATTTAGATAGACTTGTTCTCGTGGAATCAATCCTCTATCCTCTAAGGTTCCCACACTCTTTATGTGGCCTTTTCCATGGGGTTCCCTAAGCTCTGAGGAGAGAGATTTGATAGAGTATCTCATTTATAGCTGTAGGCTCTAAGGTCTCTCTCTCTCTCTCTCTCTCTCTCTCTCTCTCTCTCTCTCTCTCTCTCTCTCTCTCTCTCTCTCTCTCTCTCCTGTCTGTATGTGGCTGTGGGTCTCTATTTGTTTCTATCTGCTGCAAGAGAAGGCTTCTTTGATGATGATGGCTGACTAAGGTACTAATTACTGATCTGTGACTATAGTAAAATATCATTAGGGGTCATTTTATTGATACGTTTTTTTAGACCAGTATTGTTTGGTTTAATTCTATGTCTCTCTGCGAGCTAATCTCATGGGCTCATTTTTTTGGAGTGGACCTTAAGTCAAATCAGAGATTGATTGATTAATGTGACACCATTGCCCTAGAATATTCTGCAGGCAGGACAGATGATAGATATGGGTTTTGTGGCTGGGTTGGTGTTTACATTACTCTTTTGGTAGCCTTCAGAGGACCTTCTTTTACCAAAGAGCAGAACATGGAGGTGAAGGTTCTATATAGGAACTAGCACAACCTCTCCATGTTCAATGATTTATATGGGTGTTGTCCTATACAGTGGGGCCCTGCTGTCAGTTTACAGGGAGCAATCCTTTGACTTATCAACAGCTTGTGTATTTGGAAATTTCCACTGGACCCCTGCTATTTTGTGTTGCTGTTTTAAATATTTTTTTCTTTTCCTATGCAGAGGGGCATCTTACATTTGTATAGGCTTATTACACACAGCAACATTTATGTGCCAGGTTGGGGATGGTTTTAACGCTTACTGAAGACAATACAGCACCTAAAGCTGCGTCTGTCATTGAGGTGAAGTTGGCTGTTTCTGAATTATGGCCACTAAGTAAGCGATTTAATGTTTGCAGTGGTGTAAAATGTAAGCTTCAAGCTCTCAAGTCACATTGAGAGAGAAATTGCATATGTTGAAGCTCAGTGCACAAAAGAGGTAGTAGCTTGGCCAGAACACATAAACCGCTAGATGATCCTCTTCTGGTTCATTTTCTCCAATCAACACATAGTTCTTGATTGTAGAATTGTCTCCAGTTTTTAAATATTTTCCTTTTCTTTCTTCTTCCTCCACCATTATTTCTTCTACAAATAATTGTTATCCTGTAATTTTTAGTTAATAGTATAAAAAAATTCTTTTTACTCAATACTTGTATCTAGACTGTGATTGATTGACTCTATGGCTCTGAAATCTGCCTTTTGATAACTGCTGGCCTTTAATTAATTAAATTGGTGGTTTAATGTTCATGAAATACACAAGTGGATAGCCATGATAGAGAGAGTGTGATAACATTGTGTGGGTACTGGAATAGGATGACACATATAGACCACTTTGAAAGTTGAGAGTGAAGCATTGACTGAACTGTATAAATTGCAAGCTAATGTGGATGTGGACATGTGAACTATACACAAGTAGCAAGTATCCCTTGTCTGTTTCATATTCCATGGGGAGTTCTGTACAGTTGTTGAAATGCAAAAGCCTCATGACAATGTTTGTTAAATGATTTACAAAGCAAGAAGACAGGCAAGAAACTATGTAGTTTTCTTCCATTGAGCCTAAAACTCTCATCTTTATAACTATTTCAGAAAAAAACCCCACCACAATTAAAATTAGCTTTACTATGTTTGTTCCTCAGTCTAAGATTTTTGACTGGTACCATACATGACAGAAATATGAAATGCTGAGACACAGTTTTAAGCACATAGAAACCAATGAAGGAATTAGCTATGATGATACATAAAGGGCCTTTTTTTTCTGTACTGAATTAGATTAAGTATTGTTTTAAGTGCATGAATATTTATCTGTGGGTTCGAATATATCTGCTTTAGCCAACACATTCCAAAAGCATCATGGCCTAAAATAAAATATTATATCTAAACCTTTGAGATGTGCTTACAATTTCATTCTCTTTCATTATCTCTGCTGGATTGCTTTGAATAATAACCTCATCAATCTACTTTCCAGTAGCCCAGGTGGCCATCGCCATAGCACAGCTTAACTGTTACAGTTTTAAAGAATCAAGAATATTTACATTTTGATCAGAGAAGTGACCTTTAGGTGATGGATGATTTAAAAAGTGATTTATGACCTGAACAACAAAATTATTTCATATGCATCAATAGAGTGTGGTTTTGTACTTTATTCTTATTTGTCATAATTTGTCCTCTCTGATTTCTTTCTTGTGTGTCATTTAATAAAAAAAAAATTAAGTTATATGTAGACTGGGACAAGGAAACAACTGAGACAAACTACTACTCATAGTAATTGCAAAATGAGATAAAAGTCTTTTGAAATACTAAATTTTACATATTTCATTGCAGTTCTCTAGAGAGTCAGAGCCAGAAATATATATATATATATATATATATATATATATATATATATATATATATTATGTATGTGTGTTATAACGCACACACACACACACACACACACACACACACACACACACATATATATATATATATATATATATATATATATATATATATATATATACATTTACATAAATAGGTGACTAGTGTCAAGTTACCACAGAAAATTGGTGCACATGATTCTATAAGGAATTCCAGGACAGGTCATTGGTAAGCTAGAGAGCCTAGAATATCAGTAGCACTGTTCAGTTCAATTATAAAGGTATGAGGACCTAGCGACCTGCTGGAATAGGTTTCAGAGAGCAAAACTAATAGTGTCTAAAGTGCTGATGTTTGGATGCAGGATTAGAATGTGTTGTAGGTTCAGGAAAAGCAGTGACACTTCTCTCTGTTTTTATGCTCTCCCTGAGGATACATTGATGATTAGCCTCTAGCCAATTGCATGGTTCCTTTCTCCTTTGCTTACACTGAGACTCACGATGCAATGTCATTTGGAAATATTCTCAATAGATACACTCCAAAAATTGTGCTTAACCACATCTCTAGGTATTTCTGAATCTAGTTTTGATCATACCTAAAACAATCAATAATTACAAATGTCAACTATCATAAATATATATCATTATATGCTAATGTATTTTCAAAATGTGATTTATATTGTTTAACATAATACATGTACTTATATATGCACTAATGTAAGTTATATATTTTAATATAAATTATATACAGTGTGGCTGGAGAGATGGGTCAGTGGTTAAGTGTGGTAGCTGCTCATATGGAGGACTCATGTTCTATTTCCAACACAACACACACATGGGAGCTAACACCATCAGCAACTCCAGTTCTAGAAGCTCTAATGCTATCTTTGGCCTTGGTGGGTAATGTACCCATGTGGTGGTGCACAGAAGTACATTCATACATAGAAATAAATATTTAAAATTGTGCATTCTATACATATAAATACAAGCTAAAGAATTATTATCAGCTCCCATTATCTCACAAATATACCAAAGTTCTGACAAACGTGTGAAATATTATGTAATGTATTCAATAAGTACACTGTGGTCAATAAACAAAGATGCTGCTTGTTCATAAGTGATGGGACTTTTAACCAAATTGTTTGCATTTGGATTCTAAAATACACCAGTAGAAGAGAGAGGGAGAACAGTTTTCAAAATCCGCATTCTACAAAGAAACAGAACACTAATTGGAATCCTATCGTGTCGGTATTCCCTTCCAATTTCTTATTCTTATTCCTTTGAATGATCAATCCACTTCTCTTTGAAGTAAGTACAGCGATCAATTCATACAGCATGTGAAGATAATAGGCATTATAGGCTTTAACTGATTAAGGCCCTCTCAAAGTCATGTCTGACACATTTAAATGAAAATGTAGTGTGTGCATATTTTCTCAGCCTTATAGTTTTCCTCACTTATGGATCCTTCCTACAATGCAATGTAAACCATTCAAGCACCATGCCCAAAAATTACTGGTCTGCTTTGATGAGTTACTTCTAAAAGATCAGACAACAATGACAGAAACAGACAAGAGCTTGATGACAGATATTAATATGATTTGTACTAGGATGAATATTGGAGAACACAATTAACCCCAAACATTCAGTGTATGATTATTAGAATGTTTAACGAATTGAGTTTGACACTGAGCTCAGCAGCGGATACACTCTGATTGATAACCCTTTGCACAAAGCAAAATGGAGAAGCTATGATTATGGCATAGGCAATGGTTTTATCACAGCAACTGTGAGTTTTCTTCCCTAGGGTCACCTCTGTTTGCAAGGTTCCAGTGAATAGCAGCCTCCCTAGAGACTGTCACTGTGCTTTTGGACCCTGACCTGTAAGCACTGTGATTCATTTAGGAACACACACCTAGTACAGCTGTATCAATTAAATCCCACCTCTTTAAAATAAAATTTGGAATAGAGAATTGTGAAAGCCAAAGGTTGTTGAAGATAAATCATGCTCATAGTTCTATCTCAGAGAAAAGGTATACAATCTCTGCTACAATGTCCCCCCTGAGAGGTGTGCTGAATCTTGACCTTGTAAGAGCTTGTTAATATATTCCAGTTGTTTCCTTTGAATGCACTCCTCCTGTTTTCCATGTTTTACCAATTTGGTATAACCGAGCAACAATAACAATATCAACATTGTGTTCTAATTTATCCTTTTTTATGTTTTAATGTTTGAATTGAAACAAAATTAGATCAACCCCAGCCCATCCAACTATCTTCCCTCAAATCTCTCCCATGCTTCCCACTGTCAAACTGATAATCTCTGTGTCATTTGTTATTATTTTTACAATCACACACACACACACACACAATGTGTATACAAAAATACATGTAAATACAACTGCTAAGTCTATTTTTATTATTGATTATATATGTATATATATATATGTGTGTGTGTGTGTGTATATATATATGTATGTATTTTTTTTTCAGGGATGATAACTGTGCTTTGGATTACCAATAGAGGAGCTTTTATCCAATTAGCTTTCTGGAGACAGCAATATCTTTTTCTTATGAGCACATCATTGTCACTGTCCTTGGACAACAGCAATGATTTAACCTTAGAGGTAATAGTTAGTTGCCCAGGCTTAGAAATACAGGCCTTTAATCACAGCACTGGGTTGAGACAGGATGATTGCTACTTAAAATTTAAAGCAAGCCTGGTCTCCACATTCATCCCACGAAGGAAATGAATCATTATAGAAGCCAGTGGAGGAAAGGAAGAAGGAAATGGTTTCCAGAAGTCTGATGGGTTTTGTAGCACTGGGAAGTCTACTCTAGAAGAATGAATGTGTAAGAATGGCTACATTTTCCTCACTCATATTTCAAAACCAATACTTTCCCACATAGTTCCATAGCCTAGTAGGCCTTATTCATTTGGCTTTAAATAAGAAAAGCTGAGTGATGTTTACCAGTCATGAACTAGAAACCATTGTTTAGCTGAAAAGTAGGTGGCTTTTTGTTATATTAGAGCCTGTGGAACAGCCATCGCTTTCTAACGAAACTGTTTAAGTATGGGTCCCATGTTTCTTCATGGAAGAAGGAAACAAATTCTAGGATTTTGCTTCATATTTTCATCACTTGTGTTTTACATTGCTCCCACAGTATTTAAAATGCTTACTTTGAAAGTTGAAATAAAAGTGTTTATTTGCTTACTTCATTGTTTAAGGTCACTTAAAAATGCTTTGTGTCTTTGTGACTTTTCAGTTGTAATTCTAAAAGCTCTCACATGCTCATCTCCTTAGTGTTTACGTTATTGACAGTGCATATGAAACTTCCACATCCAGGTGAAACTATGAAACCAACAAGGACAGCAAAGAAACCACATCCCATAATACTATCTCAGGTCTACCTTAGATAAATACCTTTCCATAATCTGGAAGGTGAAATGTTGATTATCACAAAAGGTTTAATATAAGTTAAATTTTGACATATTTTAAATGAAAAAAAAATTAATTAATGTGAACATGATAGTATTGAGTGATAAAAATAAAGCAAATCTTATCACATATAAGGTATTAGTACCTCTTTCTAGTTGAAATTTATCAATAGCTAGAAACAAATACAACAGCCCATCATTATCAATAATCTTAAGTGAGAATTAGTTTCTAACAAATAATTACTCTTGATAAATACATCAGAAAAAAAGTTGTTTAAAATATATTGAGATTAACTAAATTCCAATAATTATGTATTTTAAATGTGATAAAATCATTGGAACTAGATATAGGCATCTACTTTAAAATACAGAAATGGATTATATTTACATAAAAAAATGGTTTGCCATAGTGTGCAGTAAACATGTTCACAGTATGAATAAGTATTATAAACTCACAGAAAAGTAGCAATATAATCATAATTTGACCAGAAAACATTTCAAACTCTGGTGTTAAGTAAATTTTCCTTACCTTCACTGTCCACATTAACTACAGCAAATATTAATTCCATTTGTTTTTGCACTCTTAAAATGTATTTATTTTGCTGGGTCGTGGTAGCGCATGCCTTTAATCCCAGCGATCAGGAGGCAGAGGCAAGTGGATCTCTATGAATTTGAGGCCAGCATGGGCTACAGAGTAATTTCCAGGAAAGGCACAAAGCTACACAGAGAAACCCTGTCTCAAAAAACCAAAAAAAAAAGTATGTATTTTAACTCTTTTCTTTGTTTCCCTGACAGGTATTTTTGTTCAGCATTTTCATTACAATGCCATACACAGTTGTCAGTTTATGAACACAGTATGTCCCACTTATTAAAGGTTTTGGTCTTTATAGTTCAACTAATTTCAACCAGCAGTGCTTCAAAATATTGATGGAAAATTCTAGAAATAAACAGTTTTAAGTTTTAAATTGAATATTTAAAGAAGTATTTATTTGTTTATTAGACAGGATCTCATTATGCATCCCTAGCTTTGTAGACCAGGCTGACCTTTAACATACATCTTGCTTAGGCTATCAATCATCAGTTTTGTCTATCAGACCCATGCTATATATACTATCTGCCATGTGACAGTTGAGAGAAAGAGATCATTCTCATATAACTTTATTCCAGTACCCAGTTACAAATAGCTAATTGCATTATTGATAATTGTTGTTAACCTCTCAGTAGGCCTTATTTGTGAACTAGAGTTACCAGAGGAAAACCAGCAGAGTCTCTCAACATCTATAGTGTCAGGTATCCCATCTGTGTCTATAACTTAAGTAAAGACTCTTAACATCAATAATAAATTTTAGGTCATTTACAATGTGAACATTATAATAAACGCAGAAATAAAAATCATTACATTATTGTCCAGTTATATATTCTAGTTTTGTAAGTTAATATAGAATAATATCAGAAATCCAACCAAGCCTCTGAGGCTAAAACAAAGTTATTATTTGCATTCTTTTATTCAGGTGAAAATAGGCATATTTTTCTTTATGACTTTTACTCTGTCAATATCTTTGGCTTTCTAACATTTAAAGTGATTGCCTCACTTTATAAACCTAAAGATGTTAGTGGTCTCTGACAGTGTTTACGTGGTATGTACACATGCACACAGTGCTTTTTCCCTGCCATAATTGTCATGTCAGCATCTTACATTTTCTTGGACTTTAAACACTGTCTTCATTACACTGGCCAGTCATTGTCTTAGGGGATCTATGGAGCTGCCGTAGTTGATGTCCCTTTAAGAGCAGGTATGATGCTGCTCTGTTACTTCTAAAATTCAGTCTACTGCTCCTGCCAAAATGATGTAAGAGCATAAGTTCTCACTTAACTGTTATTAAGATAGCATATAAGTGAACAGTTTTAGAGATATAATTATAAAAAGAATACCTTAATGATATTTTGTGTGACTAGGATGATAAAGACATTTCTTACATGGTATTTTCTAGACCTGCCTAATAGCTTTCTACTCCCTCAATATTTTAAAATTAATAATATTGTTCTTTCAAAAAAAGATGACATCAAGATTTATTTCAAGGCAATGGCAGGTAATAGTGAAAGGGGGTTTCCTTGTTTCTTAGTGTTCTACCCTAGAAGGAATCCTCAGTGTTGTTTTCATGTTCCATGGTTCCATCTTCAAATGCTCCATACCTGCATTTGAAAATAGCATTTGAAAATGCACCTTCCCCAGTAGTTAAGCAGCGGTCTTATGTGACTTCCATCTGCAGAATGAAGGATCCATCCACAATTTTTTTACATTTTGAATCTATCTAATCCAGACTGCTTGCTTTTGTATCTTTTTTGTATCAAACTGTGATCCATGCCAACTCACAAGTCGTGGTGCCTCTTTAGCTGCCTGTACTTTGCTTGATTTTTACAGGCAGGTTGGAGGAGCCCTAACTGTAGTGTCTTTTCCCTAAGCAAATTGTCCTACAGAGTTAAATTAACTATTTCAAACATTTGAATAGTATTTATGGCAGCATAGCCATTGGGTCTTGGAGCCTTAGCCACTTATGACATTATTCAGTAGAATGACATGAAAACCGAGTGATATTTTCAGCCACAAGACATGGCTCCTGGGGATTTGTTGCTTTTATCGTTCCTTCTTCTTTCCTGAAGTGGTGAGGTTTCTGTGATTGTAGCTCTTCTGTCTTTTTTTTTTTTAACTGATATAGAACAGAAACCAATCACCTCACAATTCCTTGGTTTCCTCTTTTCACATCCCTTTGTCAAATGCAGTCAAGGGCATTGAAAACAAGAGGGCACCTCTGGTTTTCAGCATGTACACCTAAAACCACCCAGGTTGACTTGATGCTTCTGGATTTTTCACCTTTGTTGAACATATGCTGCTAACTTTCCAGTCACACTATTATTTCTCTTGCCTGGGTGGAGAGACAATACAGTCATTTTTAAGCTTTTGTATGTTTGCTTATTATATCACATTTGCATTACCCATTATTGTAAGATTTCTATCCTAATTAGGCTGCACTCTTATAACAAAGGACCCCAAAATCCCACTGTGGCTCATGATAACAGTTTTACTTTTTATTTATCTGTTCATATTATGTGTTAACACTAAGGCTTGGGGATTCTGCATTGCATTAAAAACAAACTGATGGACTGCACCTATTCTAGAATCTGTTGTCCCAATAACGATGGGAAAAAATGGTCAAAGGGTCTGATAGTTCTCAAAGTTTCTATTTTAAAATCACTGTATATAAGTCCTAGCTATATTGCATTGGAAAGACACAGGGTCAAGCCTTATGTCTGTGGACAGACAGAGAAGAGAAGGTATAGTCCTCTTGTACACAAAGTTAATAACAAAAATAGAGATAATAAGTGATTAGAAACTATTATTCAACAATACAAGTCCTAGAATTAAAATGAAGATTAAAAGCATTAATAATGCCACTATGTTGATAGACCTGAGAAAGTAGATCACCTATTCACTGTTGTTAAAAATACTAATTTTTATAATCAATTTTGAGGAAATTCTATCCCAGCTAGCACACTTTTACCATGCACTATGACCCAGAATTCCATATTCTTCCAGTTGTGAAGCTAATGGTCTGAGCAAGGAGGCTTACCATGGAATTCTGTTCATAAGAAGATTGAGTTTAAGGAATTTGAAAGATTGGCGGAACAACTGATAAACTTCAGGATTTCCATATAGTAGAATGATAAACATCAGTTATAATGAACAGACTACATCTACATATGTCAGCAGGGATAACTTTGAGGAATTGTTGTGGGGTAAATACTAACTTCAAGATATGTTTTACAGAACACTGTGAGATTTATTTACTTCTTAAATACAAAAAAGTTATAACAACAATGTAGGCAGGAAACAATCACCCCAGGTGAGTAAATGACAGTAGAAATATGAGGAATCAGAGAATGGAGGAAAATTTCAAAGCTACCAGATTATAAGACTAGAGTTTTGTGGTTGGTTTGGTGTCCAGGTTGTGTGGCCTGCAGAGTACCTTCTTGAGCTAAAGAACCTAGAACATAGCAGCAAATGCTCCATGCCCGCACCAGATCGACTTCTCTATATGTTCAATGAGCTGAGTGGAGGTCTTCCTCAGCAATGGGGCCCCACTCAGTTTTCAGGGGGCAACGCTCTCTCTTAGAATCAGCTTGGGTTGCTTAGGGATCTCCATGGGAACTCCTCGGCCAATATCTAAACTGAATTTAACCCAGTCCCACCACTGGAAGCCTTGCCTGGCTAGGAATTAATTTAACATACAAGAAGAATCATGACAGTTTGATAATGCATTTACATTTCTCATTTAAAGAAACAGTTCCTACTTGCCCTGCAGGCTCCTTCTTGGGCATGTGTTACAGGGTGGTTTTGATTGACAAAACCAGAAATCCAACTTAGTCAAAGCACAGAATCCATGAGGTCTTACCATCAGGCATCATACTATACAGCCTCAGGCTTTTAGCATTCATTGTAAGAAGGAAACTTTCTGCCTCATAAATTGACTGTGATTGATTGAATGAGATGGTACATGTATGATGTTTCACAGAATGCTTGATACATATTAAATTATCAATAAATTAAATATCATTTTCTTTTGGTGGTTTCAATCTGGCAGCCTCTTTATACGCATACCCTCCAGCCACGTAGGCTTGCACACTCAGCACTTTTACCTGTACTGTTTCGTTATACCCTTGAAAGTCCATCTTCATGGGCCTGACTCTTAGTCCTCAGGCATTTCATTCCATTTAATTCAATATATAGTTACTGAAAGCTTACCAATGCTCAGAAGACCCTGTTGGTGATGTATGTTAGGTGTAACTGGTTAAAAAATTAACATGGCTTCCTCTCTGCAAACTTGGGAGCCTATAATCTAATAACAGAAATTCACATATCTATGAAAATTGAATATAAGGCTAGTGTACGCACAGCTCTGTGCCTGCTAGATGTAGAAAAGGGGCATATGTGAAGTCTGATGCATGTTATTTTATAATTAGGCTTATACGTGATAGTTGGTTTAAGATCTATTCACTTGGTGATGAGCCTAGGGGTGGTTTGGTTCAGAAATTACACATAAATTATAATCATTCTGCATCTGAGGAATGCGAGGAAAACATCTAATTATTCAGTTTGGGAATTTTCTCTTTTAATAACCAAACAAAACAAGAGCTAATTTATCAGTGAGACAGTTGTACTGCAATTTTTAAATTGTATTTTATTTTATATTTGAGGTTAAAATTTAATTATCTCTATCCCTTCCCTTTCCACACTCCAAAACCTCTCATGTACCTCTTCCCACTCCCCTTCAAATTCATTGCCTCTTTTATTACAAATTATTATTGCATTCAGATATGTATGCTGGACATCAAGATAACTACTCATTGCATCACATTTTAACATGAGTGTGCCCTACATATCAAAACATATTTTATAGAATTAGGTGGAAATTTAATTTTCTCTGATAAATTAGCAAGCAAAGTCCTTGGAAGTTTAATGTCTCTTCAAGTAAATATCTCTTAAATCACTGCAGAAGTGTACTGCTGGACATGAGAATATCCATGAGTGACACTGTCAAGAAAGCCTCTTTGTGTTATGTTTAGCATGTTTCTGTTTGTTTCTTCAGACTTAAATAATTCGTTAGAGATTTGGGTTCTTTTCATAGTTATATATTATATGTGGAAATTGAAAGTTACCAAAAGTCTAAAATTATCTAACAAGTTTTAGCAAACTCGACACTTTTAATCAGGTTTCTATGCAACTTACACAGGTACTATCCCCCATGATGAAAATGAAACATAGCCATTATTGATCTATTCAAAAACACACACCAAAAATAATATTAGTAGTAGTAAATTCACCTCAAAAGAAAACTGGAAAGCAACAATTAAGTTATTTTTGGTCATTTAGTGACCTTTTATTTTTATTTTGTTTTCAAGGTAGACAGAATTACATCCCCTGTAAGTTATTGGATATAAACTTCCTGCATCTTCTAACAACTGAAACTGCCCCAGTATTCTGGTTGTGATGCAATAAAATACACTGAGGAAAGCTAATCAAGTTTCTAACCTTATATAAGAAAGTACTTTTACAGACAGCAACACATAATCCCTGTATCCTCCAAAGCTCAGCAAACAAATTACTCATGGCCTGAGTTAGTGTAGGCACACGGGTATATAAGAACCAGAATCTCCATCAGTAGCTCATAATTTTTTATCACTGTTGTTGGCAAGGTACTAGGCACCATACTGGGCACACACATAACCAAACACGCTAATAAACATGTAGGGATTCCATGTAAGCAAAAGGAGTCTTAAGGAAATGATAGAGGGATGGAAAAAAACAAAGGTTTGGGAAGTAAGGAAAATTCTCAAAGACCATGAATTTACAGGTATTGCTCCTCAGATAAAACTTGATATAACTCCTCATGCAATAAGATTTTAAGATACAAACAGAGAGAAAGATCATCTTTATGTAGTAGAACCACAGAGGCTCTGTTAAAATTATTGATTAGTGCTTATTTTGGCAGCACATGCAATACATTGATTGCTTAACATTTTGAAGATCTTTAAGGCTCAAGATCTGACAGAGTAAAATTGAGCATATGTTGGGGAAAGTGTACTGTTATAATTTTTCTTAGTAAAATGGTATTAATAAATTATTGATAACTGAGCTATAAAGTAATTAAACTTATGTGGGTTATAGGGCTCACATTCACTCATCTAACAAATATTTACTGAGAAACAAACCTAACAGTGTTCTCAGTACTAAATATATCTAAAACAAAAATATTCTCTGTCCTTGAGAATAACAAAAAGAAAAATAAATGGAAATGGCCTAAATCTATGTTGATTAAATTCATTAAAGGTTCCTCACATGACCGCACATGAGCACCAAAATGTGTCAGTTAAATACATCAAAGATAACTTCAGAGGCCTCAAAACACATTGATGATAGATTAAAGAAAGAAAGCAAATCACTTCCCCTGAGATTAATTTGACCAATAGCAAGCCTAAATTTGAACTTCCCACTTCTCCCCACATCTTCTACCTGTCTGTAGCTTGTGGTTGCTGACTTGTTTGTAATTTATCTGTTATATGTATCAGATCTGTCCCTGTTGCCTGTATATGTATGTATGCCCCTAACTAAGAGTTTTGCTCCATGTTTATTGAACAGCACAAAAAACACTGGATGTGGAAGTAGTGAGGATTACTGTCTGGAAATCTTTTTATTCATTTATTTATTCTATGTGTTCTTCACATCATGTATCTTGATCCCATTCATTCCTGTCCCTTTTCCTCTGCCCTATGCCCCTGCACCCATGCCCAAATAAAACAAAATTCAAGAGAAAAAAGGAAGGAAGTAAAATGAAAAAAAATTTTAAAGAGAAAAAATTAAAAATCTTGTCATGGAAGCTTCAGTGTGACCCAACAAATCACACTGTATACACCTTTCTCCATACATCTCTACTTGCAAGTGTTCATTGCAAAGAGTCATTGGTCCGGTTTGAGACCCCTGGTTTCCACTATATGATTGATGCTGGGCCCCCCTCTAGGATCTTTCTTAGACATCCCACTGCCATCCTTCGTGGTGGAGTTCCTGCAGCTTTGGGTCTGCAAGTCAGGTCCCTTCCCATGTTCCAGCAGATTATAGATGGGGTGGATGTTGGAGCAGGCCAAGTCATAGCACTGGATCTGGGCCTAGGCAGCTGTAGGGATGGTCCACAAGATGGAAAATAGGGACAGATCTCCCATGGTCACAATTTTTGTGCTGACTCACCCACATCTGTGCTAACAGGGTTGGCTCTATGGTGCTGCCCTGGCAAGATGCCCCTGTTTTGTTTTGTTTTAGTCATTTTTTATATTACCTATATAAAACCTCTGTCCATGCATAGCTAACTATGTCTTTTAGGCAGTATCTTCACCACCCATTTATTTCCTTTGCTGTACAGAAGTCCTCTAAATTGATGCAGTTTCATTTACAAATGCTCTGTAATATCTCCTGAACCATTAGCATTCCTATCAGAAAGCACTTGGCCGTGCTTACATCCTGAAGTGCTTAGTTGGCAGTTGGGGTTTCTCATAGGTTGAGTAACAGCATGCCTAGCCCTCCTTGAGTTTAATCTCCCACTTCTCAGTTGTTATCCTTTAGAGGACTAATATCTCATTCCTCTGCCTTGTCTTTTGCTTTCTGCTCCACATGCCTTTAATAAATTATTAAACTCTATCAATCTATTCTATATTACATAAACCATATATCTATCCTCCCTTATCTGAAAAGCTCTCTGGTCTGGTGTACAGAGTATGAACTTACTTGTACATTTTTTTTAAACTGTTGAAAACAATCTTCTTTTTTTTATTGATTGAGATTTTCATGCACACATGCAATGTGTTTTGATCAAGTCTATCTCTAGTTACCTTCCCTCCAATGATGACCCTGTCTACACCACCACTATTCTAGCCTGATTTCATTTCTCTCTCTCTCTCTCTCTCTCTCTCTCTCTCTCTCTCTCTCTCTCTCTCCATATATATAGAGATAGAGATAGAGATAGATAGATATAGATAGATAGATAGATAGATAGATAGATATAGATAGATAGATATCTCCCCCCTCAAATTAGAATACAATTATATCGCCATGCACCAATGACTAATGTTGAAGAATTGAAGTTGCGTTTGAGATCCAACAAAATTGGAGGACTCTGGTCAATTATGTCTCAGGAGCCCTTTCCTGCATTTTTCTGAAGCTTTAATTCTTAGATAGCTCAAAGTTCAAAGAACAGTCTTGAGGCAAGAAGGGGCTTGGACTTGTCTCTACTAAATGTACCTCCCCATGGAAAGTCTTACCTTCTTGTAGGAGGGAATGGGGGATAGATTGGGAGGGGGAGGTTGGAGGGGCAGGTGAAGGGAAGAGGAGGATCTTTGATTGATATGTAAAATGAATAAAAAATTTCTTAATAATAAAAGAGATATATAAAAAAAGACATATAGAGTAGTTTTCTTCACTTTCACCAGATATGCTCAGAAGGCAGAAAGTATCTTTGAATGAACTAAGTCAAGGAAAGGACACATCTTGCCTGTGGCATTCCTTGGGCAGGCACTGGCATTTCTCCCAGGAGAATAAACAAAAATCTAAGGGATAATGTGGGAAAGTCTATGTTATATGCAGTCTACACAATTACATTGTTTCTCAGACTGTAAGTCCAACCAGGTAGCAGTGGGTTACCACCAACATACAAATGCCATGTTAGCCATCCTTGTGACTCCCAGCATTTACTATTGTTTCATTCCATCCTTTGGCAATTTGCAGAGCATGTTCTGGTTCTATGAAATCTAGTACTCAGGGAGTAGGTCTTCAGGTCCAGATCCAACTCAAATCATCTAAGTCTTGTGTCTGAAGTATGCAACATCTTTAGTAATAGCTCTTTACCATCAACCTCTGGGCAGAAACTGCAGACAACAGTGATATTCTGCACTGTTTTAGGTATCTCTTGGACTCCCATGATGAAAAACTTGAAAGATAGTTTCTTATGCCTGGTAATTCATTTTTTATTAGACTGTAGTCTACAGCTCTTTGAAGGAACATTATTAGCCCAGGTGGCTTTGGCTACAGATCAAACAGAAAGTTCTCAACAGAAGAAAGAAAAATGGCTTAGAAAATGCTAAAAAATGTTTATCATGATAACAATTAGGGAAATGCAAATCCAAACAACTTTAAAATTTGACTTTTCCCCAAATCAGAATGACTAAGATCAGCAAAACAACTGGCAACAGTGTTGAAGGGGATGCACAGAAAAGGAAACTTCATTCACTGTTGCTGGAGTTGCAAACTGGAACAGCCAATCTAGAAATCAGTGTGCTTCTCAAAAAGCTAAATATAACTCTACCATATGACCCCACTATACAGCGCTTTTGCATATGCACAAAGGACTACTCCATGGGTACTGGCAAGGCCATATTCATTGCCAGTCTGTACACAATAGTTAGGAAATATAAACAACATAAATGTTCTTCATTTGATAAATATATACTGAAAATGTAGCACGTGTATACAATAGAATGCCATTCAGCTATAAAGAAAAGTGATATCAAGAAATTTGTAGGCTAATGGATGGACCTAGAAAAAAATTCTACTGAGTCAGCCCTGGTAGGATAAATTCTGCATGTTATCTCTCCTCTGTGGTTCCTAGCTCCAAATTGTCATTTGTTAGTATGTAACCAGGAGTGACTAGAGAAGCCAGGGAAGTAGAAATGGACTATGGGGGTGAGGAGTGAAGAGATCTATTGGTGGTAATAGCAGGATACAAATGATATGAAGGAGGAAATGGGGTGAAAGGGATGGACTTTTAATTTGGAAGAGAGGTCCAAATTTTAATTGGGAGGGAGGGAAGGAGAGAAGAAAGAGGGGAAAATAACTGTAAGGATATTTGTAAAAATCATGAAGAACTGTTATTATTATTTGCCTAAAATTACACATAATTATGTGTTTATAGACATATGTATATACAATGTAATGGAATTCTTAAAACCATATTCTTATTAGTTATTTTGCATGGCTCTTGTTTCTACTGTTAGCTTTTTATTTTATCCAAGTTGGCTTTCTCTCTGTATCAGGAAATTTGACCTCATTTCCATTTCAACATACATTTTACCTGTTCCAACCAGTCTCACTTAACATGAAAGGATTCAGTAGAAGGCTACACATCCAGGCTTGAAAGCCAGTTCAAGCAACTTTACTTCATATTAATGTGTTTCTTCTTGAAATTCAGGCACTTATTTTCACAGTATTTATGAGCTGCCTGTAGATCTACAATAATCATTTAACTTGAAGTTTATATTTCTTCTCTCTCTAGAGAATGGGTCTCAAACAAGCTCTCTCACATAGTTTATGAGTGAATAATTACTGTGGTTAATTGTACATTTGCAAGGTTATTCCATTATAGAATAATAGAAAAATATTGTAGCTGAAAATTTCACATGTATTAAATAGTTCTTGAAACAGTATGGTTATTGTATCAATTATCCAATGCAAAAAGTTTAAAAGAGAAAAATTATGTATACATCCATGTAGAAATGTACAATGAAACCTGGGAGGTAAATACATATATCAGTGTGTCATTTGAGACAGATGTTCTAAAATCACAGTTTCCTACATGAAAACATAGATTATAAATACCATTAAAAATACTTCTTGGATGCAATGGCATTTTGTGGTTGGTATAGCAACTGTTAAGTTAATTTCATGTCATTTTTGCAAATGTTCTTTCCCTTTAAAGACATCACAGAAGAATGTAATTTAGTAAGAATGACAGAATGTTTATTTATTTATTTTTATTTTTTACTTCAATATCCACTAAAGAACACCAATTTTTATTTAGTTATTGATTAGCAAATATATACTGAATGCCTCATATATGTTATGTGCATTATCTCAAAAGAAGATTTTTAAGACAAAGATCTATCTCAGGCAGACATGATGATATACTCCAATAATCATAACATGTGGGAAGTAGAGGAAGGAGAATCAGGACCACACTCGATTACAGATTCAGTTTGAAGCTAGCAACTAATACTCTTCTACATCAATAAAAATAGATAGTTCTCACAATACCCCACAAGCTGATGCTGAAATGATCCTAACTCCTTGAAAAATATTCAAATAGACAGATATGATAGGACATACTTGTAATTCCAGCCTTTATGAGGCAGAGAAAGGGAATTGCCTTAAGATGGAGGCCACCAAGGGAAACATGCTGAGATTTAACTCAAAGTCAACCTTCATCCAGTAACTGATGGGAGCAGATGCAGAGATCTATAGCCAAGCACTGGGCCAAACTCCAGGATATCAGTTGAAGAGAGAAAGAAAGGATGACATGTGCAAGGAGGGATCAAGATCATGATGGGGAAAACCACAGAGACAGCTGGCCTGAGCTTATGGAAGCTCATAGACTCTATACCAATAAGCAGGGAGCCTGCATGGGACCTACCTAGGCCCTCTGCATGTGGGTCACAGTTGTGTAGGTTGGTCTGTTTGTAGGGCCCCAGCAGTGGGGCCAGGACCTGTCCCTGGCTCATGATCTGGATTTTTGGACTTATTCTCTATGGTGGGATGCCTTGTTCAGCCTTAATGCAGGGGGGAGGAGCTTGGTCCTGCTTCTCCTTGGTATGCCATGCTTTGTTGACTCCCGTGGGAGGCCTTAGGCTTTCTGAGAAGTGGATTGGTTGAGGGGTTGTAGAGGTAACCATCTTGTTAAATAAGAAACACAGTCAATTGCAGAGTTAAAAACCAAGAGGTCAAAGCAATAGCTGAGAGCTGAAAACCTTACCCTTCACTGCTGTTGCTGTCTTTCCTCTCTGCCAGAGCTACTTTTGTGTGTTTTTTCTTTTTTATAGACTTTCTGTTCTGCTTTCTCATTGGTTGTAAACCCAGCCATATGACCTCCTCTTCACTGCCTGTCTGTACAGACCTCCAGGTCTTCAATGGTTGGTATTAAGATTAAAGGCATGTGGCGCCATGCTGGCTGTATCCTTGAACACACAGAGATCCACCTAGCTCTGCCTCCCAAGTGCTGTGATTAAGGGCCTGCACCATTGCCCAGCTTCTGCTGTGACTTGCTCTGATCCCAAGTCAACTTTATTAGCATACAAATAAAATCACATTTCAATACAAACAAAATATCACTATAAGGGGTACAAAGGAAGTCTAGGGAGGGAATAGGAAAAGAGGAAGGAAGGGAAACAATGTTTGGTATGTAAAATAAATAAATAGTATTAATAAAAAAAAATCCAGTCAATAGAAAAAACACTGAAGTTTTTCTTAAAAAAAAAAAAAAAAAAAAAAAAAAAAGACCAGCCTCTGAATAATGAAAGCATTTTCAGTGTACACTTAGAAGAGGAGAGAGACAATTAGTGCATCCTGATAATGCAACAAACCCCTTGGCCTAATAACTTATTTACCACACTAACAAGAGAATGTCCCATTTTACACTGGATAAGCAAATACATAAAATTATTTAATTACTGGTTTAAAAGTTGAAAAAAGGATGCCTACTAAGATCTCCTGTACTGTGCTCAACATATTTATTCATGTGTGGACAGGAATAAAGTATCTAAACAAAGTTTCATATGTGTATTTCTTCTAATTGTAATATAGATTGAGAGTTCTATACAAGAAAACTATGTCTAAATTTGCCATTTTTCCAAATATCAGACTTATAGATTCATGAAATGCTGTAGCTGACTGTGCAGCATAGACCCTGCTTACCATGAAAATTGAATTTTCCAAGCACCAGCTTACAAATGATTTGGCTGAGTAACACATAGTCACTGAGAGCTCCAGGTTGAAGTCAACAGTGTTTATATAGAGAAAGGCTGTGAAGAGAAGTTTGGGAGCCAAACTGACAGAAAATATTCTGCCCAGACACATCACATCTGTAAGATCAGCACATCCTTGTTTCTGTTGATTACAGAGCCCTAGAAAGTTACTGCAAGCAATGCACTGGACATTCCAAATCTCGTCTGTCTGCTGTTGCTGCACATAGCATTTTACCCTTGAATATGCCCTTGTGATCTGAGACTATCTCACAGCCAGCCATGCTGGATCAATAGAGACACTATACTTGAACTGAATGGACAATTCTGTTGTAGTTTATTTGTCTGTTTATACAATATTCCGGTGAAATGTAGATCAATGTTTCACTAAATTCTTTAGTATGTTAATAGCTAGCTTGTACATATGTTACTCTTTATAACTCTGTGGCTTATTCATATATCGTCTCTATGAACGTGGGCATCTGTTAGGGCCTTCAACTCCTTTACTAAATGAAGATTCTAATAAATCACAGAGTCTCTTAAGTCTCAAATAGTATAGCATATTTAAACATCAACATTGAGAGCTAGGAGCATAATCAAGAGTGGTTGTTATATTTATTTTCAAGATGCTTGATAACTCTAAAAATTCTCTATGGTAAAAAATATCAAAGTGTCTTACTATTGTTTAAAGTAGTGCTCTGCCCATTTTCCAAAATAAATGTCCCCAATTCGTGTCAGATTGAAGAATAGGCTCTAAGCATGTTGTGAAACCAGCACAAGATAAAGCATCAAGCTTCCCTAAAGTAACAGAGTGTGTGACACTTGGAGCAGTGTTGACAAGAGTTTGTTAAGATGTTCAGATCTTTTATACAGTCCATTCCATGATTAGTCTGTTATGCAATTCTGGATCTGAGGATGAAATGTCTTGCTTGAAAATAAGGCAGTGCACAAAGTGATGTAATTAAAATTGCAGAATACAGTTAAATTTTGATTACCCTGCATAAATCTTTATTAGTTTTATTTTGTACCAACAATTATGGTTAAGAGAATACAGACTTATAGATGAAATTTTACTTGTCAATTTAATTTCACAAAAGTGTACTTATTATGAAAAATTACTTAAAATTTAAATGTCATCATTAATTGCTCTTTAAAGGCCATCTTCTGTAATAAGACAAGACTTCCAGTAGAGGGGTTGAGGCCCCAGCCCAGCCACACAACCTCCGATCTACAATTGCCTTGCCTAGAGGATCTGCTGAGACAAAGGTAGCAGCAGAGATTATGAGAGTGGCAAACTAGTGGCTGGTCCAGTTTAAGACCCACACTATGAGAGGGAGCCTACCTCTGATGATGCCTGGAGGGCCAGGACCCAAAGCCTGGACAACTAAACATGACTGGAAAAAATGTAGTCCATGAAATGATTCCTAATGATATTCTGCTATACTCATAGATTGGTAGCCCAACTGTCATCAAAGAGGCTTCACCTAGCAATTGATGGAAACACATACAGAGACCCACAGCCAAACATTAGGTGGACCTTGGGGAATCCTGTGGAAGAGGGGAGGAAGTATTATGGGAGCCAGAGAGGCCAAGGATACCATGGTAAAACACACAGAAGTCAACTGACCTGGACTCATGCAGGCTCACAGAGACTGAACCACCAGCCTGAGAACTTGCACAGGCCTGACCTGGGCCCTCTGCGTATGTGTTGCAGTTGTGTGGCTTGGTCCTCTTGTGGGACTCCTGGCAGAGGGAGCCAGGGCTGGCTCTGGCCATGTTGCCTGCTCTTCGGACCATCTTCTCCTGCTGGGATGCCTTGTCCAGCCTTAATAGGAGAGGAGGTGCCTAGTCTCACTGCAACTTGATATGCCATGGTTGGCAGGTTTACATGGAAGGCCTGCACTTTTCTGAAGGGAAGGGAAAGGAAACGGGAGGGGGAGGGGCAGGGGGGACTGGGAAGAGAGGAGGGAGGGTGGGGAAACTGATCAGACTGGGAAAAATTAATTAGTTGATTAATTAAGAAAAAAATACAGTTTACTCAGCTCTTGCCCTGAAAAACACAATATATAAAAGTTTCCATACACATTAACCCACTGATGTGCCTTAGGATGAAAATTCAGATTATAGGTTGAGATAACGGCAGGCCTAAAGCGCCTAACTCTCTTAACCACATAGTTTTGAGTAAGTTTATGAGATGCTTCTAAAAGATGCACTCCAAATCTAACAGTGTGGAATTACATCAACCATATATATTTTTTCCCATAAACCTGTAATTTTGGCAATATCAAGCATGATGTCCCTCCGCTCCAGGAAGTGCTCACCTTTGGTTCTGGACTCAAGGCTAAAGGGTCCATACTCCAGAGCCCATATGTGTGACTAGCAAATAGGTGTCTGGAAGCTCAGCAGGAGCGTAAGCTCATCCCTGTATAGTTCTCTCCCAGGGGGCTTACACTCAGCCCTGTCATGCTGGCCGGTTTTAAAAGCATCCAAGAGAACAGGTAGACTCACTACCCACTTTTAGGAGCTGACCGGAAAGTCACATAGACTCACTTCTACTACAGCCATAAACACACCAGATAAAAGAAAAGATCATGGAAAAAACCCTTGTGAAGAATTTCCACACATTTTCAGTATGGTGGGGGTTAGAAAATATTATCAAGGCCAGTTTTGGAAAACACATTGCTTAATAACCCGAATACAACACATTTTTTTTCTCATGCCACATTTAAAATCTTCATAGCCACCCCTAAGATATGTACTAACTGTTGTTTCTGTTTTCTTCTTCTGTGTGTGCTGCAATACCAAAATGCTGTAGATTGGATGACCTAAACAACAGCAGCAACATAATGGATTTCTTGCAGTTCTAGATGCTAAGAAGTAACAATTTTAGGTGCTAGAAGATATGGGGTCTGGTCTGAGCTCTCTTACAGCTGCACACATGGCTATCTTCTCATTTTATCCTCTCATATGAGTGAGTAGGCAGCTCTGGCACTATTATTCCTGAGGGCATTAATCCAATCAGTGGGGACATCACCCGGATGACCTTATTACCATGCAAAGCCTCCATATCTAAATGCAGTTTTGGCTTCCACATATGAATTTAGAGAAGATGCTGACCTTTGGCCAGTAGTATCTGTTTCTACAAATGAGAGAACATGCATCCAAAGAAAATGTTGCTAGATTTGAAAATGATTGTAAAACAAAGAAACTAAACTCAAGCCTATGCATTTGATGGCTAAATTCTTTATTTTTTATAGTTAATTTTTATAGGAATAATTAAACAAGTTGTATACAGTATGGCTATTAATGGCAATGTATCTGTCTAGATCAATATCCATTTCTATGACACCCTTTTTTGTCTTGTAAGGTATTAAATTAAATCGTATTAATGAGAAAACTCAGTATATGGTTTCAGGGTTGACATCCTCTTTTTCATCTGACAAATTTGAAAACCTTATTACTGCCCAAGGGACTGAGGTCTTGTCGCTTCAGTTCTTGGCTATTTGATATGTTGAGAAGAATCAGGACCATATATATATGTTAATAAAAAGAATCCTGGGATAGCCATTCTCAGCCCTTCCTACTGATGCTCCCTCAAGAATATTCTGGAGTCCAGTCTTTCTTCCTTATAGCCCCATGCCTAGAAATCTGTGGCCTTACAAAGTCCACTCTACTTTGTACCTCTGGATGCTTGGGTCTGGCCAAGTGAAAGGAACACAGAATATCATAGTTGCTTTTCTCACTGTGGTGAAAGAAAACTATCTGTCAAAAGCAACTTAGAGCAGGAAGGATTGATTCAGACTTAGAACTTGAGTGCAAGGCCATCTTGGCATGGAAGTCATGGCTGCAAAGGTAAGAGGCAGTGGGTCTCATTGCTCCCACTGTCAGGAAGCAAAGAGGGATAAACGCTACACTCAGCTTCTAGAGACAGGGAGAGTTTTATATTCTCAGCTTTAGGAATTCTCATTTCTGCTACCACATAGGATGAGTAGGGTTGTGCTAATTTCTGTCTGTGGTGTGGTATGCATGCCCACATGTACAGCTTATTCAGATGAGTATAGTGGGGGTAGATAGTGAAAGGGAGGGGAAGATTCTATGTTAATAGTTAACAGTACCTCAAATGATATTAACCTTCTAACTTGCTCACTAACTGGCTAACTGGTCCATAGGCTCCTGGGGATTTTCCTGTCTCCTCCCCTCATCTTTTCATATAATGTTAGGATCACAAGTGTGTGATACTCTGTCCTTGTTTATCGGTCTCTTGGGTCCTCCTCATTACTCAGTAACACTAACCACTTAGCAATCTCCCCAGCCTCTAGCAGTTTGTGTGTGTGTGTGTGTGTGTGTGTGTGTGTGTGTGTGTGTGTGTGTGTTTCTATTTGTTGCTCTTAACTGCAGATCCATTTCTTCAGTCCCTCTGAGATTTTTGAGGAAAACTCTACTGTACTTCATTCACGACATTTGTATTAATGATGAATCCATCACTCTCGTCAAACTGAGTGTGTCAAGGCTAAGTTTTATGACATGTATCATAGGTTTATTTTAAGGAACTAATTAAGAGTCCACAAATTATAAACATGATGTTGAAGTAGACACCTGTTGGGTTTAGCTTAAATCATTCAATTTGCATTAATTTTTATATTCTGTCTTTTATAAATGAACCATTTCTATAGCATCTGACATCTGTTCCTCTTGCTTTTAATCTCCTTGATACCTTTAACAGTGTAGTCAATGCAATTGACCTAAAATCAGGAATTCATTTATAATCTAATTATTCTGAACTAAATCTATCCTAACTGCATGAGGAAAATTCAGCAAAGTATAAATTTTCTATTAAATATAGTTGATTGAACATATCAGTTTACTTCACTTCTCTTAAGATATTTTACCAATAATACCTACATTATATACATTTACATTAACACAGATAAAAATAAGTGGAAAGAGGAAAAGGAAATGCATAGTATGAGAAAGTTTAATATGTCAATATGAATCAGAAAATAGAATTTTGTATAGCTGACTTCATGAAGCAAAGCCATTTTGACTTTGGGCTTTTAAGTTGAGTATATATGAAGGAGTTGGAATATTCTTTCCAATAGCATGTCTAGATTAAATCATATTGGATACTACCAGTTCTCCAAAGTAGTTGCAATAATTTAATAGTCTCAGCAAAATTTGTTATTAAATATATATTTTTACCTTTGCATGCAGGTTGATGGCAGCAGAATTGTGTTGGATATTGTAACATTTTACAATGTGATTAATCAAGTAACTATAGTAGTTAGGAGAAGGACATTAAAGAAATAAAAGTCATTTAGATAAATAAGGATTTAAGGGGTATCATCTGTCTGGCACATAAATGACTCCTTATATAAGCCAAGAACTACCACATAACTATATAAAGAAATCATTTTTTAAGACATGAAACATCAGACAGGTGAATGGTGATATACAAAAAACATGGTAGATGTACAACTTTCACAACTTGACACACAGAGAATATTCCCAGCCTTTAGCAGAAAAGGAAAGACCCTGGCACAATCTGGCAATGTCTGTTCTGTGGATTGTGGCTGGAGGTGCTCTGAGACTCAGTGAGATCAAAGCAAATGCACTTTGCAATATGGTTTGAGGAAGGACAGTGATGTTTTTAGAAGGGATTCCAGAGAGGCTCTTTCGGAGTGCTTGTCTGAATCTTGCAGTAAACAAAAGACAAATGGTTTTTAAAGAAATTATGTGAAGTATACTGTTATTCTTAAAGATGCAGGAAAATTCTGAAAAGGAAACAATGACAAAATACCACAAGATGGAAAAAAAACTAGAAAAATATACTTAAGGCCTGAGATTTAGGGGCTGGAGAAATGGCACAGAAGTTAAGCACTGGCTGCCCTACTGGAAGACCTAGGTTTGGTTCCCACACCCACACAGAAGTTCATAATGGTCTGTAACTCCAATCCCGGGGATCCAGCATCCACTTCTAGTACTCATGGGTAACACACACACACACACACACACACACACACACACACACACAGTGCACAGACTTACATGCACACAGAGCACCATATGCATAAAAACACAAGTTAAAATTAATAATAAATACATAAGATTTGAGTAACCATATTAAGTAAAATACTATAACCATCCCAATCAAAGATCAAAGATCACTAGATTATATTTAATAAAAAAACAAGGGAATAAACAGAGCAAAGACCAAAAATTGTGCTACCAACAGAAAGCAAATCTAAAAACACCAATAAAACTAAAAGGTGATAAAACTGGAATTGAGGTATTACAGTTACTACAACAGCTCCTGTAGTTCTCAGCTGTATGTTACCACATGCAGACGATGTGTACAGCTTTTGTACAGTGGTTGTACCTCAAGAAAGCTGGGACATGGCGTGTTGTATGGGAAAAATGACAAGAACTCTAAAGTCTTTGCAGGAGTGAAAGCCAACACTTTGCAGAGGTTCAACCAACTGAGGAAGACGGTCAGTGCTAGTCTGGTATTTCAGAGTCTATGCATTACTAAACTTTACCCACAAAGCAAAATGCAGTATATATTCAGGCTTGGTACACAAAGAGCCTAAGTTGAGGTATCATATGTTTATATCATCATTAAAATGTTTAAAATATTCATCTTAGCTTTTATTTATACAAGATCAGACAGAAGGCTAGATGTGGGCACACAAAAATCACTTTCCATTTTCTGCTGTACAAAGCACAGCACTATAGTCGTATCACTTGTTTAGAAATGCAACTGCAGTGACGTGGGAGAAAATCTGAGCTGGCAGAAAGCAGAGGCAGGCATTCTGAGATTAATGCATCAGGTCCAGACGGAGATTTAAAAAACAGATCTGTATGATTCTAGATGGAAGCTACAGTGGGTACAATAATTGGATGCAATGAGGATTTAAACTGCAGGTCCATATCTAAAGAACTTCTTTCCTAAAAGATAAGCAAAAAAAAAAAAAAAAGAAAAAAGAAAAAGAAAAAGAAAAAGAAACACCAGAAACAACCACATCAGAAAAATTTAGCTTTCCCAATATTCCACAGAGTAGGAGTATTGGCACATACTGGCAGATATTCATTCCTGTGCTGCAGGCAATTGTCAAGCTGTTCTGCTTGTTTTCTTCATTGGAAGCAAGAAACACACACCTTATAAGCAGAAAAACAAGGTGCTATAGGGAAAGTAAAAAACATATCAGAAAGCCATTACAGAGTTCTCAAGGTATGGGTGCTGTTATTTCCTTTCAAGTAGAACGACAAACAGAACTTAAACCACCAACTGAATAGATATAGACCATTCCTCCCATTTATGCAATTATAGTAATCTTATGACAAGCACTAGTGAATTCATTATTCACTATCTCATTCAATTTTCTTAAATTGTTATAAAAACAAAGTATATACTTGAAATATGCTAATAACAGTAAATAGCAGGAAGATGATGTTCATGCCTGTTGTGACAGTCACCAAATCTTCCACTGACAGATATGATAACACAGTTGGAGAAATTTATGACACAATCTCAAGGTATGTAGTCTACATAACATCAGGTTTCTATTGTGTTTAATACCAGAATTCTTTATATATATAAACATACGTACATACACACACATCAAATGGTAAACAGGGAGATATACATGCACTGAGATAGACAAATAATCAAAATCAATGTGAACAATAATTTCAAATGAAAATTTTTATTTTATCATCTTATTTTTTGTTTTATTTTATGGTCTTGTTTTGTTTTATTATATTACTTTACTTTTTATTTGGGGACTTTATTTTCATTTACTTTTTATTTTATTTTGAGGGTCTTATATATCTCAGCCTGGACTTGGTGTGTCACAAAGGTAATCTTGTACTTCTGATCCTCTTGTCCCCATGTCCTCAGTTCTGAGATTACAGACATGGGTTGGCATCATGGCTGGTTTATATGGTGCCGTGCACGGAACCCAGGGTTTCACATATGCTGATGAAGCACTCTACCCACTGAGATGCGTTCAAGTCCTTTGCTCTCTCCTAAAAAGTTCATTTCCTATCTTAGAGCAATCGTAAATGTCTTTCAAGATAGCATGTTCATCTTAATTATCATGTAGTACTTCTAAAAGGAAGGGAAAATCACTTTAAACTTATGATGATAAGTAATGCCATGATCATAGCATGCACTGGGTAGCCAGCCATTCATGGTCCTCTGCTGAAAGTCAATTAGGATAGCAGTCTTTCATTGGACAGTTCTATGAGTGTGCAAAAATGCGAGCACCTATTACTGAGAGGCATTGTGCCAACCTGCTCTTGTGAAACACACAGACTCAAAGTAAGTATCTACCATAGGAAATGTGCTGAAATGGCAGTAGATGTGTTGGGGAACTGGATCCATGAGACGGAAAAGACAAGTAGGAGTTAGAACATTGAGTGGGTCATGGTTTTATATTATGAACATAGATTTGCCAACCCAGAGAATGGCTAACAGCAGACACCAAACAAATACACACATAATACATGGGGATTGTATAGAAATTAAAGAAGTCCCCCAACAAGTCATTCACATGTATCAAATACTCTTTGAGGGTCTAAAAATGCCTACCAGTCTTTTAGGCCCTGGAGATAAACTTTAGCAGATGAAACAGACAGAAATCTCTGCTTGATAAAGCACACAATCTATTGGGAGATAGTTTTTTGAACTAAATGTGCCAAACGTCAGATGTTGTTAAATCACTTAGAGGCAAAGGAGAGCAATGTGGGATTACATAGCATGGCAAAGCAGGGATCGCAGTTTTGGAGGAGGGATCCTGGAGGCCCTTGGCGAGAGGGTGACATTTAAAGAAGACTGGCCATACAAGGAGAGTGGGCATAAAGGTATCAGGCTGTGTGACAGCAAGGGAAAAAGACACTTTGGTGGGAAAAATTTTGTACACACACGTTAGAAGCATGGTGGCACAATAGTCATTGACCTTATAGAAGAGGCATTGTTGTACAAATTCAAGGTACCAAAGAAAATAAATAAAAGACAATAATGTCTTATCAGACATAAGTTAAAAACAGTCTACTTTTATACACTAAGCTATATTTGTAAAATGCGAGTGGCTGATAAACATTGTAAGATAAGATATTTCTATGTGCCTTTAAAATAATATTTAAAACTTTCAATAAAGTGTTCAAACTCAAAATGGAAGGTCCTCAGTTACATATGTATTTCTTTTTATTTTATAATTTAATTAATTTTACATATCAGCCACAAAGTCCCCTGCCCTCCCTCCTCCTGCCCCCCCTACCTTCTCCTCAGCCCAACCCCCATCCCCCTCTCCTCCAGGGCAAGGACTCCTCTGGGGATTCAGCTCAACTTGGTAGATTCAGTCCAGGCAGGTCCAGTCCCCTCCTCCCAGACTGAGCAAAGGGTCCCTGCACAAGCCCCGGGTTCCAAACAGCCAGCTCGTGCACTAAGGACAGGTCCTGGTCCCACTGCCTGGGTGCCTCCCAAACAGTTCAAGCTAATCAACTGTCTCACTTATCCAGAAGGCCTGATCCAGTTGGGGGCTCCTCAGCTATTGATTCATAGTTCATGTGTTTCCACTAGTTTGGCTATTTGTCCCTGTGCTTTTTCCAATCTTGGTCTCAACAATTCTTGCTCATACAATCCCTCCTCTTTCTCACTTATTGGACTCCTGGAGCTCCACCTGGGGCCTGGCTGTGGATCTCTGCATCCACTTCCATCAGCCATTGGATGAGAGTTCTAGCATGACAGTTAGGGTATTTCTATATAAACTGATCTTTTTTGATTTAAACTTTAACAGATAAAAAATTATCTAACTTCCAATTAGGGTAAATTTTAAAAATTCATTTTTAATTGTATAATTAAGAAGCAGTTACTTCTTTTACAAAATATAAATACTTGAGTGAAGAGGATCACCTGAGATTGTATAACAATGCTATAGATCAACTTTAGAAATAACATTCTTTTTGAAGAATATTTTAAATATGACAGTGTCAGCAAATTATATATTATTTACACAGTCAGGTATTCTTAGTCAGTTATGTGTATAACACTGATGTGTAAGCATGCAATAGTCTGCTGCTGATATATGCTTCCTGTTAAACTGATACTGATACAGGATGGTATGCGTGCATGTGTGTGTGTGTGTGTGTGTGTGTGTGTGTGTGTGTGTGTGTGTATTTGTATTCCTAAGGACTGACTATAACGCCTCACATATACCAGGCAAGCATGCACATTCTTGACACTGAGCTACAATCTACCTCTTTTTTTTTCTTACTTTTCACTTTAAGACAAGTTTGGTTTTTTTGTTTTGTTTTTTGTTTTGTTTTGTTTTGTTTTTTTCTAAATTGTTCAGCTTGGCCTTGAACTTCTTCTGTCCTCTAGGATAGATCTTGAATTTTCAGTCCTCTTACTTTAGCCTCCCAGTAGCTGGGATTAGAGACCTTCTCTAGCAGGTTTATCATGTGGAATTAATAATCTTCTTACTGTGAATTACTCAATCATTTACCAAATAAAATATTATAAAACTAAACCTTCAAAAGCAATACAATTCTATCATAGACAATAGAATATTAACCTTTAACATAATTCTTAAGGGTGTACCCTAGCCAAAATGCAAGTCCTAAAGTATTCAAAGTCTGAGAAGGTCATTTAATTGGTAATACATTTTTGAATAGTCTGACTGACTCAATGTTATTTAATACTATCTCCTTAAAATTCACAAAACCATCTCTTTTAGGGCCAAGTATGTGTATCCTCACACATATATAGCCCAGTATTGTGTGCAGATATGAAAATGATTGTGTACACATTTGCATGAATATGTTTACTTTCCAAATTAGCTTACATAATTTTCTAAAATTATAATTGCACTAATAATTGAATAGTTAATTTTATTTATCAATATTAGCCTTTATGTTGACCTTGGTGCACATGTGTGAAATTGAATTCTGAGATACAAAGTATGTTTGATTTAAAATATGTACAAAACAGAGGATCTTTGGTGATAGCTAAAAAGAATTTGTTTTTCCTTTTTACACAGCTTGCAGACCAGGATTCTATAAAGCATTTGCTGGGAACACAAAATGTTCCAAATGCCCTCCACACAGTTCAACCTACGTGGAAGCAACTTCTATCTGTCAGTGTGAAAAGGGTTACTTCAGGGCAGAAAAAGACCCACCTTCTATGGCATGTACCAGTAAGTCTACACATTGCATATTAGAAAATTCTGTTTCTAATCATCGTGATCTCTGTTTTAAGTTTTTAAAAATAAGTGAATGGGCAAAATCCTGTACCAATAAAATTGTCTTGAATAATAATAAAATGCTCTCCTCATCATAGCTCCTTTTCAAGCAGTTGCTGAGAATGTGAAATATTTCCTTTTTAAACCTTATATAGATCTTTGTTATCCAAGTACCTACGATATTTTGAGGCAGTGCAAAATTTCCCTGGATAAAATTTGTCTTGAAGAAATTAAAAACTTACAAGTAAATCTCATCTTCTTTCCTTTACACAGTTTTTGATGTATTGTTAGAGAATATATAATTCATCACTTGAGGAATTGAGATGCCAGAGGAAAATTTTAACCCAGCCTTTGTGAGTGACTTGCAGACGAGCTTGGCTTTCCTTGACATCTGACTTTAAAGGGCGGTGCTTTTGAGTTTGTACACATTTCTCTTTCTCTATCTCTCTCTCTCTCTCTCTCTCTCTCTCTCTCTCTCTCTCTCTCAATAGAATTCTCAAATTAGGTATGAAGGTCATTTCAACAAATGCATGCAGATTTTTAAAATGATTTGTTTTCTATATTTAAGAATTGTGTAGTATCTACATTTTAAAAAGCGAAAATAATAACATATCACTAAAATAGGCAGAAATGGAATGTCACTTTTCAGTTTTAAACTCTTTAGATTCATAAATAAGATATTATAGGTGACAATTTGATGATGATGAATAGGTGCTGAAATGTTAAATTGAGAATTATATGTGGTTGAAATGATGATAACATCTCAATTTTAGGTTTTCCTGTTTTTGAAGCATCCTTTTCAAAAGCTTCATTATATTTCATTCTTTGAGAATTTCATATGTAATTATAAGGGAATATTATCACACTCCCCAACAGGACTATGCCCCTCCCTAACTTCCTCTGTGCTCTAATATATCACCATGTTAATTTTGTCATTTTTGTTTGTTTCTCCCTTCCTTCCTTCCTTCCTTCCTTCCTTCCTTCCTTCCTTCCTTCCTTCCTTCCTTTAATTTGATAACCCACTATGTCCAATTAGTCTTTCCCACATGTACTTGGGTTAGGTCTCATCCAACACTGGACAACTACCAATGGCCACAAGCTCAAAGAGGAGCCAACCTTGTTTGGTGCAATGTGGCTTGTGATTTTGCAGGTTTTATCAGTGCTTTGGATTGACTCTTATTTATTCTCTATTCTGAATTGATATAATATATTCAAATTTTATCATTAAAATGCTTCTAGTTCACTTTTTCGCTACAATACAAATACCTTGAAAAAGCAGCCATATTTGGTTGCATCTACTGTTCACTTTGAATTACTTCTTTATTGCATTCAGATTTATGATACATACCCTACTGTGTCTAGTTTGCCTTCTGCCACTTTAAATAACTATATCAGAAAAATTTACCAAAGATCCTCATCTCCATTTGCATTGGAAACATCTTTGTCCTGTTATTCACTTTACTTGATTCTGTTGTACACTCTTCTTAAAAGTGTATGTGCCTTGTCCTAACCTTCTGATGCATTAAAGACACCATGGCTCGAAGACACACAGGGAAGGGATGGATTTATTTCAACATGTTAGGTGTAGTCAGTCATTGAAGGACGTCAAAGCAGGAATGCAAACTGTATTTTGAAGCAGAAACCATGCAGTAATGCTGTTTGATGACTCCCGCCCATGTCTGTGTTTAGCTGGCTTCCTTATATAGCTCAGGATCACCTTCACAGGGAAATGGTGCCATTCATGGTAGGCTGGACCTTCCTTTGTCATTGAACAATCAAAATAATCCCCCATACCCCATAGCCGTGCTCAAGGACAAGGTGATCCAGACAATTCCTCAAGTTAGATGTTCCTCCCAGATGACTCTAGGCTTTGTCAAGTTGACAAAGTTAATGAGGGTATGACTTTCAGTCTGAAACATTTGCCATCCCCATTTCACCCTCCTAATCTACTATTTTATGTTATGACACTGCTAGTTTTTCTTCTTCCTCTCTTAGATGTTTGCTTTATTCTTGTTGCTTAATTGTCTTGTCAGTACATTCTTACTCTCTCCCATAGTAAGAACTGTCATCTGAAGGTAGTTGTGTTGATAATTTTGTATAGTCACAGTCTTGTACTCTCAGGGCCAAAGTCTTCTAGCTGAGGGTTAAGGAATCTGATCACCTATAAATCGTACAGAAAATGGTCCACTCCTCTGACCACATATGCCATGGTACCTTTGCAAACATTCTGGACTTCAAAGATGCCAAGTTTGTTTCCTTTCTTAGTAACAGAATTTCCGCAATCTGAAGCATTCTATCCCCTAGGCTTCTTAGGGACTTTTACATTCCACTTTACAGGGTCAAAAGTTACCTCTTAGGATGGTTATTTTCTGACCAGTCTTTCAAAAATGGCACCTGTCCCACTTAATCTTTTTTGTCATCATGTCTTACATTTTATGCATTATATTATTCTTTAAAATCTTGGCTTTATTTGTGTACCTGCTTCACTATTTACTGTCATTTTATCACACCAGACTACAAGAGCCATGGGACCAGTGATGCTTTTTGCAGACTGCAACCTCACCGTGACTCAGAATAGTACCTGGCATACAGAAGGGCCTTAATATTTGATGAACAGCGAAACTAATCAGTCCAAGCTTAACTTGCCAGATCCAGTTTTATTACTCTCGACCTTCACTTGCTCATCCATCCTTGTTCTGTTTTCCTTCACTTGATGAACCTTCATTTATCCATGCTTTCAAGACAGGAGCCCTAATTGTACTTCAAACCAAGAACATCCAAGGTCAATGCTCATCTCATCTTTCTCCCTCCAACATTCACTGTATCAAGACCCTTGAAATAGTCCTAATATTCACTTACACTAAAAACAAACACCAATTTAGACATACATTATTAAATTAAATTATTGAAATCTTTTTCAATCAACTATAAGTCAAAGATAGTAAGAATAAACAAGTGAAATATGAAATGTCTTCTCAGATATCTTAATATATTTCATACACTCTAAACTTTATTTCTCAGGTAATTTACTAATGTAAACTCTGTACTTTCCAAGGGGATCTGTGGAGTCTACTCCACAGTGTCAGATTAGGGCCATTTCTGAACGAGTTGAGCGTACAGAAAAATGACTGTCCTGGACTTTCCCAGGTCAATACTCCCTGAGTTTTGTAAAACTAAGTAATAATGTAACGTTTGCTTCAAAAAGAATTATTGAAGCCAGGTGGTTAGTGGTGCACACCTCTAATCCCAGCACTCAGAGGCAGAAGGAGGCAGATTTCTGTGAGTTTGAGGCCAGCCTGGTCTATAGTGTAAATGCCAAGGCTACACAGAGAAACCCTGTCTCCAAAAACAAATAAGCAAAAAACAGACAATAAAACAAAAACCAAACAATAACAACAGTAAAAGTACTTATGGAACAGTAAGAAATAGACATGATACATAAAATGTCAATACATAAATGAGAATTAGGTAAGAAAAACAGTATAAATATAGCACTTTTGCTTTTTCTCATGATTTTAAATTGTCAGGACTTTGCTTCTTTAGCAAAACTGAACATGTGCTGTAGGATTTACCCATTTAATGATCATTTACATTCCCTCCTTAAAAAGGTTCCAACTGAATGCAAATCACGCATGCACACAACTCTAGTGCACACCAGTAAATATACTGTTTGTATTGCGATTGTCTGAACATGTAATCAAATACCCGGCTAGTAAAACTGCTTCTGGCAACTTCATTCTTAATACACAGGAAAAATATCATGTCTTTGTATTTGATATACAATGACAGTGATTGGGAAGGAAGCACAGAACTTCAATTTACTTTTGCTCTAAAGCTAACACTGTGAAGCGTGGTTTCATTATTGCTGGAATAATTGGCCACTTCAGAGCGTCATTATTCTCTCATTCTTATTTTGAGCAGAATAAATGCTGCATGCAGTACAGCAGGTGAGTTCTCTCCTTTCAGCTGCTCTAATCAGGACCTATACTTCCTGGATTGTTACAGGAGGCTCTCAATCCAATCCCTCTGCTCTGCTGGCTTCCTGTTCTTTTCTAAGCTGCCTTCTTCTTCTTCTTCTTCTTTTTTTCTAGTACTCTTTTCCCAAAACTCAAATTCTGCATGGAAGATATCATACTTGGGTCTTGGTTGTTCACATTTACAAACTAAAGCACAAAAGCAAAGGTGATGTTAGGTGACTTGCTCTAAACAATTTTGTAGCAGCCACAATTTTTAGAAGCCAGAAAGTAAGAAGAGAAACAAAATTCATTGTTATTACCTCTAGCAGGCTTTATTGTGCTCTGTATTTGTTTTGTTATAGAAAGCATCTCTAAATATGTACTGAGTTCGTTGCAATATTGTAATTTCAAATATTAAAATGACCCTATGCTACAGAATAGGCACCTGCATTAATCAATCCCAGCTTTACTAGTATACAAGATGTCACCTGAGTTTCATGAAGTAGTCCAGCTACAGTCACTTTAATAGATATTTCAGCAGAGTTTCATTCATTAAATTATCTGGAAAATCTATTTTTATTGGAAGAATTATTAGGAGGAGAGTCTGCTGATGTTGGAGAATCAGTAAAAACTTCTTACTACTGTAAATCTCCCTCTGGCCTCTGTAATAAGACTTGGAGAAAAATGTCCCACTTGATATGATCAAATTGCATAAAGGAGACTAATTATCCAAAAAGCACCCATAGTTTCAAAGAAAACATTCATAATTATCCTTAATGTTATGTGTTTCTAGGACAATTTATTAATCTTATTAATTAATCATTAATCATTTAATCATTAATTAATTTATGTTTGAATCTACTCACTCACTGTTTTGCTTTGCTCTGCCAAATGATGATAACTTAATCCATCTGTACTTCTGTCTTTCATTTCTAATGGATGCTATTTTAAAGTAATTGAATCAAGAAAGAAAAGGGCTCAATGTAAGCGTGCCCTTTTCTTTCACTGTAGTAGGTAAATTGTTTAACTCCAAAGACCTAAGAACTACAACTCACTTTCTAGTTTGTTTCTCCCATTTATTCTTGATGTGAGCAGCTATAATACATTTCTGTAATTCATTTTTGTAGCATTATTATTGATTACATGAGATAAATCATGTGAAATACTAAGCACACACGTTAGATATTGGCACATTTTTTTAATGCAAACACGAGAGGTACACACATGATCAGTTCTGCCCAAGGAATGCAGAGCTGTCACAAAGGGGATAACTTTTATCTCTGAGTAGAACTCTCTGTAATGCAGAAAGTCAAGGCAATCTATGAATTGAATACACAGAGGCATTCTTGTGTGACATTCTTCCTGGGGAGACATGAATAAAAATCTCTTCACCCCTCACCCCAGATAGGGCAATGATGACAGGCCATAGCAAGGAGACCACCAAACACCAAAGGCCAATTTGGTGAAGAAGTGCGTTATTTTGAGGGAACCTATAGAAATGTGGGTGGTGACTACCTAAAGGGGTAAGGATGACTCAAAAGCAGATGCTCTATATAAAGTCCATGCTAGTAAAGGGGACAACTCATGAAGACTGGAAAACTACAGCTAAATAGTTAACACACAAGTAGCTCAGTAGGACAGGGTTTCTCTTCTCGGCAGCTCCTTTGCTCTGAGCTTCTTCCAGGTTGCTCACTGGTGTCGGTCCCTCCAGCAGTTCCTACTGTTTCTATAATTTTGAAAGGGGGAGGGGGAGGCTAGTGGATCTTGTCATTTTAGGACTCCCTGAGGCTTCTTGGTTGTTTACTTCCTGAGTCAGTAGGAACCTCTCCCAGGAATTTCCTGAGTCTTTAGAATGTACTGTGTCTTAAAGAGTATTGAAAGAAAAAAAAATGCTAACAATAGTGTAAAAAAAAAAAGGAAGGAAAGATTAAAGAATGGACCACAGCCAGGTTATGAACACTTGGAGACAAAGTTGAGAACCTTTGATTTTATTCCACAAATGAGTAGTACTTGGTCTATTAATTTATACTCTTATTTTAAAACATTAAAAATAACATAAAATATAAAATATGATTCAATTCTTCAAACATAGTACTATAAAAATATTAATGGATACACATTCTTCATTTTAGAAATAAGTTTAGTTATTTAAATTAAATGTGAGAATATTAAAGATGAGAAGGCAATTTGTCTTGATGTGAGGAATCGAAAAAGTACACAGTGCTGAATTCTGAGGATTACTTATTTGATCATGTATATTTTAATTGTTTTCCTTACAGGATTAGTTGATTAATTTTTATAAGAGGAGTCTCTTGTAAAGAGACTACTATGGGTTGCTGATTTGTGTGTTCTAAAACTTTGAGTTGACAATAATTTGAAGAAAATAACTGCAGAAAATGCTGTCTAATTCCTTTTTGGCCAGGAATTCTATGTCTATGTAGACTACAATGTGCTATCGTTACAACAAACATAAAAAGGCTCTCCCTAACATCATGTCCTTCTGATTGACTCTCACAGAGCTGTTGAACTTTTTTACACTAATTGATTTGTTGTTGTTTTTCATCCAAATTGTTGTAGTTCTTTCCTTGGGTCAAGGTTAGAATCACTGCTTTTTGGCTTCTATCCATTTCCAGAAACATAAATATTTAATTACAGAATTTGAAAATAAAAAAAAAAAAAATAGAAGTCCCCTAAATCCAATCTCAGTAGAGGCCTCTGTTAAATATACTTAAAAAGATTTAGGCATATCATTACATTAACAATACAATTGCCTATAAAAGCCAAAATCAATATTGAGAGATGACAATGTGACTTGTAGAGTTTTAACATAAGCCTATATAGCGGTTTGAGAACATATTTGACGGTATTATTAAGGTCTAAAGTTGCACTTTTCTGCTGACCAGATGCATTTACTTTTATTTAATTGAAATCACAGCCATACACATTTACCAACATATTTACCTAATCATTTCTAGAAAGTTAATTGGATTCTTTTAATGTTAATTCCATATGAATTAACATTGAACTATTAAATCTATCTTTTTAATATCCTCTACATGAAAAATTTGCTTTATGCTAGGAATTAATATTATTATGTACCCTAGAGTTATTGAAATAAATAGGGTAGCAACTTACTAACTAGAAAATAGATAAAAGATTATCCCAGCTCATGGTTTCCTAAATTGCAGTCCCTAGTCCCATGTATCTATCTCTGTAGGTTATCATCAAGCCAGATCATCATCAAGGCAGGCCATCAAGGTAGGGAGGGCATGTTGGAACAAGCAGCTCACATCATGCCAGAATGGACCCAGAGAAAGCAACAAAGGAACCTAACATTCAATGTACCCTTCACCGACAAACCCACAAAGACCTAATTCTTTCATCTAAGTTCTGTGTAATGAAGTTCTTACAACCTTCAGCAGCACCAGAGATTAGCAGCATAGTATTCAGTTTTAGATTTCAGATTCAAACCACAACATTTTGGTCTAATTTTCTTTATTATTAACAACTAAAAAAAAAAATGAAATCCATGATCATTTTAGATTGCAATTTAAAAAAGACTTTTTAAGAATTAACATATTATGATTAAAAATTGTAAATAACACATCACACAAAAGCTGAAGTATAATCCTTAAATTTGCTTTACTTCTCAGTCAGCCTACATTTTGACCAGTGATTCTCAACCTGTGGGTTGCAACTTCTTTTTCTTTTTTTTTTATTAAGAGATTTCTATTCAATTTACCTAACAGCCACAGATTCCCCTCTCCTCCCCCCACCCTCCCACTCCCCCACCCACCGCCTTCACCCCTCCCAACCCATCCCCATTCCAACTTCCTCCAAGGCATGGTCTCCCATGGGAAGTCAGCAGAGCCTGGTACATTCAGTTGAGGCAGGTCCAAGTCCCTCCTCCCTGCACGAAGGCTGCACGAAGTGTCCCACCAGAGGCACTAGGCTCCAAATAGCTGGCTCATGCACCAGGGATGTGTCCCAATACCACTACCTGGGGCCCCCTAAACAGTTCAAGCTAAACAACTGTCTCGCCTATCCAGAGGGCCCCATCCCGTACCAGGGGGGATCCTCAGCTATTGGTCCATGGTTCATGCATTTCCACTAGTTTGGCTGGTCATCTCTGTACATTTTCCCATCATGATCTCAATATCCCTTGCTCATAGAATCCCTTTGGAGGTCACGTGACTCTTTTACAGGTGCCACCTAAGACCATGGAAAAACAGATATTTATGCTATGGTGCATAACTACAGCAAAATTAAAGTTATAAAGTAGCGATGAAAATAATGTTATGGTTTGGGGTCATACCAACATGAGGAACTATATTAAAGGGACACCGCATTAAGAAGGTTGAGAACCACTGATCTAGACTGTTCTGTAGAATTCTGGTATTTCTCCACATATTTCTTAGATAATAACCTGCACTGAACCAATTTGGAGGAAATGCTGGAGTCAAAACAGCAAAACAAATTATATTACTTTTGTTCTGGTGGCAATGGGCCAGAAGACTCTTATTTGAACACTGATTTGGTTTTATTTGATATCATGTGGGATTTCATATATTGCACAATGATATTTTGAAAGACACAGTTACACTTTAAAACAAATTTCGGGGTCTGGAGAGGTTAAGAGCACTGGCTGCTCTTCCCGAGGTCCCGAGTTCAATTCCCAGCACCCACATGGTGGCTCACAACCCTCTGTAATAAGATCTGGCGCCCTCTTCTGGCGGGCAGGCATACATGCAGGCAGAACACTGTATACATAATAAATAAATAAATTTTTTAAAATAAATAAATAAATAAAACAATTTTCATTAAAAGAAATAAAGCAAAGCTGTCCCATTCCCAGCCTCTGTGGGGAGAAAGGAAGAAGAATCTGTGGAACCAGGTGCTTTCATGGGAAGAGGAATAGAAGAAACACTTGTCCTGGGTCTTGAGTATCTTACTTCAGCATCAGGCTTTTATTTTTTCAAACTGTGAAGAGAAAATCCAAATTGAAGCAAAAGATGTTTCTGAGTAGAGGCCCTATTTGAAAATAACAATAGTAGTAGAGAATGTAGCAAGAATAGAGTGAGCTTTCCTGCAAAGCTTTTTACAACCCGGGCTTGGTAACTGCAACTGTAGTTCAGAGTACGTTTGTTCTTATTGTAAAGTCATTCTGGAGGGTGAGGAGAAGAGCTGTCTTCTATGTGAGTTATTTGTTTTCCCAAAGGAAAAAAATCAACACAAGGGAATCCCCAAGAGTTTTCAATACAAATGTCTCTGAATGTATTATTGCTGCCATGTTATGTTTTCTGGATGTCATATAATCTTTGTATAATTTATAAATGATAACAAAGCAATCAGGCCACATTCAGAAAAACCCAGTGACACGTCATTTAGTTGAATCTGAGGATTAGAATTAATTGTCTCTCTTGGTTCCAAGTTCTAAATCTTAGTAAATGATTCAGTACATGTCATTACAGCTTAATATTTGCATGAAATCACAGTTTAGCTGGCATAATTTAACAGCAATTAAAAAGCTATTTAATCATCATGCAAATTGGTGTGAGGGCCCTTGAGTAAGAAGGGTGTCTCTATTTTTTAAATTTTTAACATATGTCCAAGCAGATAGTTATATACTTGTGGACACCCATAACTTAATTGATAATGTTTCCTACTTGTAGATGTATATGTGAGTAATAATTCATGTTATCAATTATAAATAAGAGAAAAATCAGCAACATGAATATGTCACAGTGAGACATTATTAGAAAAATGAACTTTTATCCCCCATGCATAAATTTAGGAGGAAGATAAAATGCACATTTGATCCTGTGTTTCTCCTTATTTTCTTGTCTAAAGATACACATATCTGTAAGCCCACTAAAACATGAAATGACATAAATCAAGAGACTCAGCAACCTCTAATAAAAATTCCCATCACATAGCTAGCTCTAGCATTAGGTAATAGAAATGCAGATAGTTGGAGATTCCAGCCTATATGTGGCTGGCATCAGAATGGCACTGGAGGAAATATGAGCCAGATAACACATCTGAATATTTCACATAATTTATGGCTAATATTCTGCTCAGCCACAGATTATAGGAGATCTTTTTGCCATGCCCCCAATTCTCAGACCCTGCATCATGCTTTACATTGATGTGCTCTTACAACATATCACTTCCATACATTAAAACCTTCAAGTCTGGCTGGGAAGATGGCTTGGTATATAGAAAAGTCCTTATGTGAGGGACTGAGTTCAAATCTATAGAACCCATGTAAGAGTGGAATGCAAAGAGCAAGCTTTTTATAATACTAGCTCCCATAAGGAGAAAGGAAGCACACATGGAGAACATCTAAAAGTTTGTGAATTATACCCAGTGGAAGAGCAACAGAAACATAGAAGGTAAAGACTGATATGCCAGCTTGTTCTTTGACCTCCATGTGATCTCTGTGGCATGTGCATGCATACACACAAACATATACACCATGCCCCATGCCCGCACATACACACACATATGCATGCATGCACACATGTGTGTGCAAACACACACACACACACACACACACACACACACACACACACACACACACACACATTTTCTTCTGTTTAACACAGGGAAATTTCTAGCTGTTCTAGGTAGTGTAAACTATCCTGAGTTACCTATGGTAACTCCATCTGATTTCTAACCGAGGTTCTTCCCTGTATGTTCCATGGCTTTCAAGATATTTCTTGACCAACAACCTACTTTGGACCCCTAATATTCTTCCCATCACTCTGACCATGTTTTTTATCACTCCCAATGCTTTCTCAAGAAGTTACCAAGAGTTAAGTTCCTTCTGATGGTTTTTGCTTCAGTTAAGCCTGTTAACATTCTAAAACTCTAATTTTTATCACTGGAATCCATTAATCTAATGTTTTTCTTGCTCTTCCACTGAATGTTAATTGTAGTGAAGCAGGAATAATGTGTACCACATCTACTGGAGTATCTGTCACATAGTAGTCACTAAATAAAGCATTTGACTTAATAAAGAAATATGATCATAACTTGATATTCAGAAGATTGCCTACATCACAATTTGAATTTCTTGTCTAACAGGATTGCAGAATTCCCTAAGCAGTTTTTATTGATTAAAAAAAATACAGAACTGTTCTGGATTTCTTAAAACCAAGCTTCTAAATTGTGGCAGAATGTTGGATGTTCTAGTACTTGTATAATGAGTTATTGTTCAATTATGTCTCATAAACAATATTCTCACAGTAGATAGATTTTGTAGCACTAAAATAGCCCTCAACACAGAGTCTGGCACTGATGACCCCTCGGATAATATTTGCTCAGTGAGAGGAGAATAACTGAGATGTGGAGGACTAGCATGAGTGTGAAAGTTGATTCGTATCTTACAAGATGACTGGTAATGAAAAGCTGTTAAATAATTGTGTGTTGTGATATTCAAAGAAAACCAGAAAGAATGTGTCCTTGCTGACAATGAAGAGAGGCTTTTCTGAGTCTTCTTTTGGGACATTTTCACAGTTAAGGTCTAGTTTACTTTTATTTAGTAAAAGTCATCTAAATAAAAACACAGTGATTTTACCTTATGTCACAATGCATGTATGACTTTCAGTTTGGCAAGGCACTATGAAAAATTTTTGCTGCTTCTGATAATCCATTTCTAAATAGTCTGCCAACCCTAAATTTAAGACACTTTTTCCCAATCATTGGAAAATAGATTCTATGGGTTTGGCAATGGAAATAAATGGGTATTTTGTCAATACAATAATGATGGTATGAATTCTAAACAGTGTGTTGAGTATACATTCCTCAGTTGGTTTCAAATTGTGAAAATGCTAATATAATTAATGAGGACATAAGGATGGCCATCTCATAATTTATAATTTCCATTACATATTTTACAACAAAAAAAATTTTAAAAGTATACTTTGGAGATATGTAGATTTTGACATTAAATGTTGGAATTTAAATACTCAAAAACTAAAAATATGCTGTATTCACCCTTAAGAATGTTCTTTTTTAGGTTCATCAGATATTTTAAAAAGTTCTTTATGGTTCTTGTAAGAAAATGATCTCCAACTCATCTTAAAGATCAACAGCATGTACTCGTGAAAATTTCAATGTAGCACCGCCATCATTCATTGTTCTATACATGTACATTTTGTTTTCTCATTGCTTTTTTTCTAGGGCCACCTTCAGCTCCTAGAAATGTGGCTTTTAACATCAATGAAACAGCCCTTATTTTGGAATGGAGCCCACCTAGTGACACGGGAGGGAGGAAGGATCTCACATACAGTGTAATCTGTAAGAAATGTGGCTTAGACACCAGCCAGTGTGAGGACTGTGGTGGAGGACTCCGCTTCATCCCAAGACATACTGGACTGATCAACAATTCTGTGATTGTACTTGACTTCGTGTCTCATGTCAATTACACCTTTGAAATAGAAGCCATGAATGGAGTCTCTGAGCTGAGCATTTCTCCCAAGCCATTCACAGCTATTACAGTGACCACAGATCAAGATGGTAAGTCCCTTTACTGTTCTCTCAAAAACAGTCTCCCAGTTCATTTTTATGCTTAACGTCCCTGATAGGTTTGTGTTCAGTATAGGCTTGTATTCAGTATAGTTACGATGTTTATGCAATATACTGCAGACATGATCTCTTTGCTTTCATTTTCAAGATGAAGAAAAAGTTTTGCTATATCCTAGGCAATATGGTCTGATAAGATAAATGCTTCTCTGTAATGGATGTTTGTGTTTTAAATATAATCAGATACCAATATTTCTTAATAAGTGCATATTTAATTTGCCAATGGAAGGTAGCTATAAATAAAATGATGCTAAATGCACTGAGTTTGAATTGGTCCACTTACGCTGCCATTCTTTTTATATGTCAAATAAAACAAATAATAATGTTATTTTAATTATAATTATAATTAATCTTTATTTTAAAAAACATCCCAGCTAACTTTTTTTTTCAAACTGCATCCAGCTTTATTAAAGACAGTTTCCATTAACAATAATAGTATTTCATGCAGAACATGGGCAGCAATCATTAATTCCAAACTCCCTTCTTGTATAGACTACCAAAATCAGAAAGGCCACTGTAAAACCTGTTGAAGTCTCCATTTGATGCTTTTAAAGGGGGGAATGAGGGTTGACATTTCACATTGAAGATGTTGTTTAAACAGCTTTTCACAAGCTAACCCTGACTTTCAGGAAATGGGATGAAAATGGAAGAATTTTCAATCTGAAGATCCACAATCTTTTATAAAAGAAACTGCCACTCTTTTGAGGACACTTGATGATGTTTCTACAAAATTCAGATTGCCCAATAGACTAGGAAAACCAATTCTGGGGATCAGGTCTCTGGTTTGAAGGGAGCTACATCTATGTTGATGATATAGGAGGAGGATATAAAAATGAATTTAGACTTTTCCCACACCATAACGCATTTGTGCCATGATGGCCACATATGTCAATACCAGGATGTCTCTATTGAAAGCCAAGAGGGGTCTTCTAAAATTATCAGGAAAAGATGCTTTCCATTATCAATCCAATTTGGGAGATATTTTTTAGTGACACATGTCCCACCCCACCCATCCCCCCAAAATGAAGTGTTCTGTGTGCTAGCAACATAGATTTTTTAAAAGTCAAACAAAATTCTGCATTTTTATAAAATTTGATTAAAAAATAGTATTTCAAGCTGCAGTCACCAAAAGTACGATGTTATTTTTTAAAAAAGCACACACTTCATTTGACATCTCTAGCACCTTCAGTTTTTTGTGCCTCATCTGCTCCAGCATCTCCATGTTATGCAGGATTATTTGCATCCTTACCAGCATTGGCTTTCCCCTTCTTCCCCTCAGGTACCTTTCCTCCCTTCCTTGCAGGGTCCTTTTTCAGCTTTGGTTCTGGATTTGGAGGAGCAGGTTTAGCAGATAACCTTGGAGATCATCTCTATGGCTTGTCCTTCACCTTGGCTTCATGTCCTTTAGCATCCACTTCAGCCTTTCTTTTTGGCATGCTGGTGGCTGGGGACATAGACACTGAATAAGAGGATGATGCTGGTTTGGTTCATTAGGGGGTCATTCTTCATGCTTCTTCACACTGCTCCCTGCTAACATGGTTAACTGTGATACTATACCCCATTAAAGAAACACACTCACACAAACAGAGGTAAGTGTACATACACACACAACACACATACAACATACACACACACACATACACTGAAATACTATTGTTCATGTAAAGTTAGGAAATGGACTTAAAATGTGATAAATTTAGCTAATTGTACCCATTATATCACTACAGAATTTCATTCTGATGTCATAAGATACAAATGCTCATGTCTTTTTGTGTCTTTATTTCTCCTCCAACACAATTATATGGCAGAATGTGAAAAAGAAAAGAAATAAAGACTTAAAATGTCTTTTAAGAAGCAATCTTAAATTATATGGATATACAACAGAGTATAACAGAAAGTAACAGTAAACACATATAACACAAATTTATAAAAATAAAACTAGATTTTACACACTTTGTAAGTTTCTATATCAGCTATAACAAACACCATGCACTCTGTGGCTTACAGAAATCTCTTTTACAGTGCTGTAGACTTGAAGTTATCAGAAGGACTGATTCCACCCTGCCATGGTTTGCTAAGCTTTCAAACTGGCCAACTTCTTCCATGTCTCCACATAGTCTTTTCTCTTGTGTCCAGTCCCCTAAAAGTTTCTTTGTGCATGGGCATCAGTCATTTTAATTATGACCACTCATATGACCTCATGTTTTCCCAATGACTCAGTAAATACTTACTGCCGAATGTATCACACCATTTGGAACGGAGGGTTAGGTTTGACTATAGAGTTTGGATTAATAGCACAATTCAACCCATAACATAAGCTAAAGCAAACTTAATATTCTTTAAAACAAAACTACCGGGGACTGAGGAAATAGTTTAGTGGTTAATAGCACCTGCTGCTTTTCCAGAGGACACTGGTTCATTTTCCAGCACCCATGTTAGGAGGTAGACAACCATCTCTAGCTCTAGCTCTAGCTCAGGAGGTCCTGTGCTTCCTCCTGCCCTCCAAGAGCACTTTTACACATATAGAATGCACTTATGAAAATACATACATAAGTAAAATAAACCTAAAAATGATAACTAAATCTTGCTGTATTGGAATGCTAGTCAACTTAAATAGGATCAAACTATTGATAGATATATCTTGGATGGCCCTCAAGGACATGATGCTGATTTTATAAGGCAAGCTCAAAATGATGTGTACTATACTATTCCATTTGTATAACATTCTTGAAATAAAAAAAATACAGAATTGAATTAAAATATTTTGGAAGAGTAATGTGGCTTGGGAAGGCTAGCAAGAAAGAACACTATGATCATCATGAAAGCAATCTGTCTTTACACTGTATGACAAGATGCTGTTGATGTGATAAATTATATACATACACTGTGAATGTACCAATGTCAACTCCATTTTTCTTTTGTACTATACAGTAATTAACACAGGAAGAAGTTGAGCAAAGGACAAATGGGACCTTTCTGTTCAATGTGTTTGATAATTTTTAGTGACCCTCTGTAATTACTTCCAAATGCAAACCTAAAAAGTGCTTATACCTATGAATATAGCATAATAAACTAAGTTTAAATTTTCTACTAAAAATATATGAGATGGATGTGAAAATTTAAAATTAATATTAAATATACATAAAGTTTCTGTAAGGCAAAGACACCATCAATGGGACAAAATGGCAGCCTGAAGAATATGAAAATATCTTCACCATTTCTACATCCAACAGAGGGCTGATTTCTAAAATTTATAAAGAACTCAAGAAACTACAATATCATCAAACCAAATAATCCAATTTTAAAAATGAGGTATAGATCTAAACAGAGAATTCTCAACAGAAGAGTCTCAGGTGGCTGAGAAACACCTAAGGAGTTGTTCAACATCATTAGCAATCACGGAAATGCAAATCAAAATGACTCTGAGATTCCATCTTACACCTGTCAGCTAAGATTAAAAGGAAAAAAAGTGATAGCTCATGCTGGGGTAAATGTGGGGCAAGGGGAACACTCCTCCACTTCTGACGAGAGCATAAGTGTACAGCCACTTTGGAAGTTAGTGTGGTGGTTTTTCAGAGAGCTAGGAATCAACCTACCTCGATATGCAGCTATGTTACTCTTGGGCATATACTCAAAGGATGCTCAGCCATACCACAGGAACACTTGTTTTATACTTTTTAAATGATATGTTATATATTAACTTATATATTATATATATGTATAATACTAAGGGGCTGGTGAAGTAGCACTTCAGTTGAGAGCAATTATTACTCTTTCAAATGACCAGGATTCGGATCAAGAGCTCATAACAGGAAGCTAACAACTGCCTGTAACTTGAGGCACAAGTTACTTACTCTTTCTGGTCTTACCTGTCCACACATGGCACAGATATACTTATGCAGGTACACACATGCACAGAAGTTTTAAAAATATATAAATTATTAAAGTTTAATGCTTTATGTAAGAAGATACATTAAACATGAAATAATACATAGTACCCACACATATACTGTAGAAAGATATCATTAAGTAATCCTCACAAGATGTCTCTATTGAAGACTATTACAAAAGCATTATGAGCTGAGCAGTGGTGGTGCACACCTTTAATCCAAGCACTCAAGAGGCAAAGCCATGTAGATCTCTGTGAGTTCGAGGCCAGCCCGGTCTACAGAGCAAGGTACAGGAGAGGCACCAAAACTACACAGAGAAACTCTGTCTTGAAAAAAAAACAGAAAGCATTGTGGTTTTCAATTTTATACATAATATTTACATTGTGTTTAAATATTATTAGAAAGAATACAGAGCTAATTAATGAACTAAAATACTGCCATACATTTGTTACTAAAATCTTACAGCCAGGTTTCCATGTAAGAAGCTATTTCTATGTCAGAATTTGAAGTGATACCTTCTTGGTCACCCTTTTTCTGTGAAACTGAAGTTCTGTAATCCACAAGTTCTCAAGAATCACCTGTGTGAAATCACAAATACTCCAGGTAATGGACAACTGTGAAATAATTCAAGCTGTGGTTCTATTGGTTTTTTTTTTTTCTTCTGTGCTCAATTCAAGTGGTTAACACTAATGTTGAATGTACACGGAGTTCATAAAAATTAGTGTCCCAGAAACAAATTTTAAGACTCACTGCTCTCTGCCAAGCATAAATACAATATCCCATCACTCAACTTGAAGTATCTTTGAGAATGTTTTCTCAAGTCCTTGAGGGGCATTTCTCACAGTTTATCGATAACACATGATCCTGAAGACAACACAGTGAGATGGTTTGCCTTAATCATTATAACTATATATCATTAATTATACTAAAAAGGGAAAGTGATTTTGAGGGTGTGTGTTCCTAGTGTACTATACTGAGAGATCACTTATAAACCTTAAAGTCAGGTGCCATTTATTTTACCAACACCTAATTAGTAGTAAGTTCTGCTAAAGGAGACACTCTGGCCACAATGAAAATTAAAGTATAAAAGTGGGTCTTTCCAAAAATAACATATAAGTTCTCTAAGGATTGGCTGGAAAGAATGGGACTAGGCAAAATGAACCTTGGGTCCAGTGAAGAATTCTAGATTAGAAGATTCAAACAAGAAATCCAGGTCCAAGGGACTGACATAATAACTTTTCATGGAAGAACAAGATTCATGGAAGAAACTGAGTTTAAACTAAAATTTTGGAACATAGAGTGTTTCTAACATCATTGAAAAAAGTTAAGAAATAAGCCACTTACGAAAAGATGCTTCTGTAACACCAAGACCAAACTAGGAAAGGAAAGTAGAAAAATAATGCTGCCTAAAAGGATATATGTTTTATATGAGTTGGGAAATAACGTAAGCCAAAATAATAGATATTAGAACCATAAAACTATATAAAAGTTTACCTTATACACAAAAACATGTTTCTCATGTTTAAGAAATGTTCAGAAAGCCACTTAAATGTTTACTGTTGCTTATGATTAAACTTTGTAAAAGGTCTTTCTAAGCCAGTTGATGGTGGCATTTATCGTTAATCACAACATCCAGAAGGCAGAAGCAGGTGGATCTCTGAGTTCAAGGACAGCCTGCTCTACAGAGCAAGTTCCAGGACAGACAGGGTTACACCAAAAAACAAAATAAAACAAAACAAAATGCCTTTCCAAATACCTCCTAAATTAACTAGAGTTATGAAAACTATTCTTGATTATTCTGATTTTAGATGAATAAACAACATTATGAAGTAATGGCTTAATTCTAAAACTAAGAATCTTGGCAACGTATCTTCTATCCTTCGTTTGTTTGTTTGTTGAGACTGGTTTCTCTTTGTAGCTCTAGCTGTCCTGGAACTCACTCTGTAGGCCAGGTTAGTTTTGAACTCAGAGAGCCCTCTGCCTCTGCCTCCTGAGTGCCAGGATTAAAGATATTTGCCACCACTTCCCAGCTCTTTTACAGTTTCTTTTGAAAATTATTATTTTAAAATATTTTTATACAATACATTTTGAGCATATTCTTCTCCCTCACAACTACTATCAAATACTTCCTTTTCTCTCAACCAATCAGAATACATGTTCTTTCTCCTTCTTAAAAACAAAAACAAAAACAAAAACAAAAACTCCATGGTCCATAGAGTCTGTTTTGTGTTAGACAGCTACTCCGGATTGTGAAGCCTGCGATGGAGTGTCATTGAAATACACACTGTCAGTAGATGGAAATGATTTTCCACCTCTCTGCAGCTACTGATTGCCAGTGGCTCCTTGGTTAGGAATGGAACTTTATACTACTTTCCATTCCCAATGATGGACTTCTGAATAGCTGGAACTTATGCATGCCTTGTACATGCTGTTAATGTCATTTTCAATTCATACAGGTCTCAGCCCTGCTGTGTCTGGAAGATGCTGTTGCTTTAGAGCCAACCACCATCTCTAGCTTTTACAATATTTTTGCTTCTTCCACACAGATCCCTAAGCTTGAGGGAAGCGTTTGATAGAAACAACCTATTTAGGGGTGAATATTCCAAAGTCTCCCATTCTCTACATGTTGCCCAGTTGTGTATCTCTGTGTTAATTACATCTACTGCAAGGAGAAGCTTCTCTGATGAGGGCTGAACAATGCACTGCTCTATAGGTATATCAATATATCATTAAGATTAATTTAATTGCTATGTTCCTCTAACAGAATAATCACTGTAGGTTTTCCTTTAGGACCCAGAAAATATGGAGTCTCAGGTTCTCAGCATTAGTAACATTGTCAGATATGGTTTAAGTCTTGTGGATTGGGTTAATTGTTAAAATTGACTTTGACAATCAATGAGATGTATATTTGCAACTGTTTTTGTTCCTTATACTTTACTTAATTGTACCAAAAAGGTGTTTCATTTTGGAAGCAAAACAAGAAAGGAACACCAAGAAAACATTTTATCTTAACTTTTAGTTTGTGATAAAAAATAAATAAAAATATAAAATATGTAGTTCAATACAAAGTAATTATTCAGGTGGAAATTAGCAAAGTAAAGCATTCATCATTAATAGTCAAGGAGAAAAAAATTGTGTTTTTAGTAATGATGATATGTGCAAAGCATGTTCAATGTGAGAGAAATACCACTTAAAATTAGTTCTGCTGATATTGCTAAAAGGTTATTAAATCAATTATAAGAAGTGTAGTTAGAGTTTTCCTGCCTGGCCCAGTCAGGACAAATCTCTCTTACCTGCCAGTCCCACAGTCGCTCAGACCCAACCAAGAAAGCACACAGAAACTTACATTGTTTACAAACTGTATGGCTGTGGCAGGCTTCTTGTTATCTACTTTTTCTATCTTAAATTAACCCATTTCTGCTTATCTATACTTTGCCACATGGCTTGTGGCTTACCAGTGTCTTTACATGTTGCTTCTCATGGCGGCGGCTGGCGGTGTCTCCCCAGCCTTCTACTTCCCAGAATTCTCTTCTCTCTTGTCCCGCCTATACTTCCTGCCTGGCCACTGGCCAATCAGAACTTTATTTACACAGAGCGATATCCATAGCAAAGAAGCTAGTTGTCAAATTCTTTACCTTAAAATATGTATTCAATGCCCCCATCTCTACAGTTGGGTGACATTTAAGTATAGTCTCTCTCAGACTCATTTTTCCATTGTGAGTTTCCTATCTTTGCTCTGACAGCTCTAAATCTATAAAACGTACTTTAAAATCTGGTATGTCTCTTTTTATTTATAGTTCACTCAAGGTTGGGAACACAGCCTATTTAAAATATCAAACTTAGTGCCATGTCAGAGAATGTAATTAGGCACGCACTCCACATCATTCCTTTCTATATTTACACTTTAATGTTCTTTATCATTGGATTGCTCTTCTCATCCTCATTGTTTAAAACAAATGTTGACAACAACATCTCTCTAAAACTGGTACTATTCTCTTCAAGGTAAAACAAAAAAAGTTTTAAGTATTTACAAACAATACACTGACTACAAGACAGTAGAATAAAGTTTGTTTTCTAAACAGTCTGTAACCATGACTTGACTCAAGTGTGATGCTGGCACTGTATGCTGCATTGTTCCTGCAATTACAACCTAAGAAAATGACAGAGTTTAAAACTACAAACATCTTCTATTAAAGTGTAATATTTTCTGTCTCCTCAGGAAAAGCATTGCTCTCTGGAAAAGTACACTGAATATTTTATTTATTGGAGATAATTGAAATGTCAGTATACTCCATCATTACTAAATAACTTTAGAGCCCTGCCAAATATTAAATTATATTAGAATCTGTAATTGTAAAGTTTATTTTTACTCCTGAAGAACATCAAATTATTCCCAAGCCTAATGCCTTTTAGTGTCAAGCATCTTTTGAGTAACTGATATAGAAAATACTATGGACATTTGAAATTAATTTTCTGAGAAACTGTCAATGACTGGGCTCCAAGTCAGCCAGTATAAAAAGTGAGAAACTATTTCTGAACACTTATAAACACACCAATATATTCTACAATTTCACTGAAGCTGCATTCTCCATTATTTTAAGTAATATTTGGTTTTATAAAATTTCATACATATGTAAAATATACTTTTATTTTATCCAACACCTACTATGTCCTTTTTACCTCCCTCCAGGATACAACAACCTATTTCTCTTCAACTTTACATACTCTTTTGCATTATTATTATTATTATTATTATTATTATTATTATTATTAGTCCTTTGAGTCTATTTGGCACTGGCCATGTGCAAATGTCTGTAGGGCTATCCACTGGGGCACAGGCAAACTACTAGCAATCATATTCCCTAAGAAAAGGTGAAGGCTCCGTAGTTCAGGAGTTAGAGCACTGGTCTTGTTATATTTTTAAATGTTTTTCATCCCATGTAAATACTATTAGAAGACAAATACAACGTGTTATCATACATTGAATAAACCACCCTACAACTACCTACTACAATAAAACTCTACAGCATTAATAATTAGGGATGGTATGAGTTAGTCTTTCATTCATACATTTAATCAATTGCAAATATTTACTTAATAGCTACTTTTGCCAGAATCTGTTTTGTGTTTTACTGTAACAAAACAAGTGTAATGTAAAGTTAAAAGTATTATTGTTGTCATAGTCACTATTCTCAGAGATATTCCCTGGGAAGGGAACCTGAGTAAAGTAAGACATTTGGAAGAAATGGTTATGCAGAGAAGCCAAAAAGCCTCTCTTAAAACATGAAACTTAAGTAGCTCATGAATCCAAGAGATAATCCTGTGGATACATAAAAGACTGTGGCAGAAAGCGGTCACTTAAAGGGTAAAGTCTTAAATTTAAACACAGTGTCTAGAAAGTAACAAGAAAATAACTATTGCATGTGCATCCCTTGGCAAAGACTTAATTTCATCTGCAACAAGTCCTTCAATGCTGTACCTACAGACTTTACAACAAGAGGCTGTAATCAACAGCAAACTAGCCTTTAATATAGGTGTGCTTTTGTTTTCTGAAGGAAACAGGCTTAGTCTTCATTTGATTTCAAGCTACTGACTTTTAGGGTTATCAACTGTTTCTTCTTTTGGATATTTTGCATATTTGTTAGAAAAAGAACTACAAAATTTCTTTTATTTAAAATAAGAAGACCTTCTAACTCTATTGAAGCCTTTATTCCTATGTTAGTAATTTTCATTGCATTTGCCTGTATAATTTGAAGAACAATAAAGATTGATTAACTAAATGCTTTGAACACTATGAAAATGAGTCCTGGTAGAGGAGGCAAACTAAACTGGAAATAAGTGAATAGGATTGCAGTCTATATTTTATTTAACTGCCATATCATGTAAAGTACAGCCATAGGCTAGGCAAATGGCTAGTGATGCCAATGCAACTCTTTGATGAAAAAATTATTGTCACCTTGATTTTATGACTAAACTATGTATGAAAATTGACTGATTTGGAAAACCAATTTATTCCTGAATATCATTAAACACTATTTTTAATTGTTTAATATCTCCAAAAGAATTCCTTTGAGGTAAATATTCCTAAAGATTGAAAGCACATTAATTTATCCAAATCACAAACTTTTCCAATGTGTGTGTATGTGTGTGTGTGTGTGTATGTGTGTGTGTCTTATCATTATTAATATGTTATATTCATTTACTTGTCATAAACTCTTCAATTATATCATTTAATAAACAATTACAGATTTTTAATCAATCTAACATTCCACGTACTATCTTTAATTCAAATAGTGTTTTCTTCAGCATTTTCTATTTGATTTTTATTCTGAAATAATGGGTACCAGCTCCATAATTTCTACTGCACAACGGGAAAAAGAAAACATGGTACCCTTCTTCATAAAGCAGTGATGGGAAAGGCACTAAATTTTAAAGCTCTTTGCCTCTGTGATTTCTTTCTAAATGTATCACAGGGATCCTATTGTTCAGGTAATGAACCCCTCCATAAAATATGGTAAAACTTCAGATTATTAGCATGAAGTTTACAATTCATCTTTATATTGTTTAATCTAGTTTCAAATGCAATTATAAGAACTTTAAATTCATCTACAAAATCATGGAAATTATATAGTTCCTTTTTTTCCCACAGGTTTCTCAGAAAGTCTGAACTGAGAAATAAAAACCATACAAAGTTTGGTGGAGGAAAAAAGAGTTTTTCTATTTCTTAAATTCACCCTGGGGATACTCCAAAGATACTTGCACAGGATGAATGAAGGAACTCCAAGGTTCAGTGGAATAAGGCTGTCTCATAACCCCAGCTTGCTTTTGAACTCACAATGGGCCTCTGTGGCTCTAGGGGTCATTGAGATCTCCTTCCTAGAAATTGCCATTAATGTGCAGAGGACTGAGTGGGTATATTAGTTACTTTCTGTTGGTGTGATGAAACACTTCAATCAAGAAGATGCAAAAGAAAGTGTTTGATTAGATTTATAGTTTCAGAGGAAAGATTAGAAGCAATAATGGCAGAACAGAGACATCATAGCAGTGAACTAACAAGAAGAAGAAATCTGGGAGCTTGCATCTTGATCTGAAAGCAGGAGGCATAGAAAGCACACTGGGGATAATAATGAACTTTTGAAACCTTAGGCCCACTCTCAGTGACACACCTTCCTCAACATGGCCACACCTCCAATCCTTCCCAAACACCCACCAACTGGAGACCAAGTTTTCAAATGCCAGAGATTTATGGAGAACATCTCATCCAAACCACTACTAAGATCTTGTTCCTACTAGATATCTATAGTATATATGGGGAGTGCTATCCATCACCCCCTTCCCTGTCTGTCTCTGTGTCTCTGACTGTCTCTGTCTGTCTCTGTCTCTCTGTCAGTCTGTCTCTCTGTCTGTCTCTCTGTCTCTCTCTGTCTCTCTCTCTCTCTCTGTCTCTCTCTCTCTGTCTCTCTCTCTCTCTGTCTCTCTCTCTCTCTCTCTCTCTCTCTCTCTCTCTCTCTCTCTCTCTCTCTCTCTCTCTCTCTCACACACACACACACACACACACACACACACACACACACACACCCCTGGACTGGCAGTTCTATATCTGGCAGGTCGGACTATGAATATTGCCAAGATGTCTGCATCTCCCACTGCAAATGGGAAGCAGATCAAGCATGTGCTCCTTTCTTCAAGAGATCAATATATTTGGAGAGCTAAAGTAGGTTATGGTGGTGACCACAAGGTAGCATTAAGGATAATGAAAAAGCTTAGCTGAGAGAAGTGTAGTATGACAAAGAACACAGCCTACAATTTTTTGACAGGTTGGCAGATGCGAGACCTTTCCTGGAGTCCAGGACATAAGCAAACAATGCACATTCCATCATACCATTTCACTTAACTTACAAAACATGCTGACAAAGACAAAAATTGTTAAAGCTTTCAAGAGGACAAGCACTGAGCATTAAACCCTACATAAACTGAGGGAGCAGGACAACTGACTAAGTCACACATTCAAATAAGGCTGTTGCTTTTCTACTTCTGTGTTCTCAGCAACCTAAACTGTTCAGCAACCATGACACTGTAAGCAATGTGCTGTATATAATACATGCTATATAAGTGCATGTTTGTGCTATAATAAATACATGTCGGCATGTTTGAGTCTTGGTGCCAGTGCTCTGTTATGAGGAAAGCTAGCAACATTTCATTCTCTAAAATTTAAAAGTAAATGTTTGCCTAAGTGAAAAACAAAAGATCATGAGTAAACTAAATATATCATATCTGATTCAATATTCATTTTCAAGAACTAGATGCTTGAAATATTTTTAAGTATGTCAGTCTTTTAAAAGTAATAAATAATTAAAGAGTGATATAGCATTTTGTTTGTCTCTTTGAATTTAAAAATTTAATTATTTGACCACACATTTATACTACAAGGCATGAGCAGTGATTTTAGTAGTGCAAGATTAAAAACAAGCAAAAATTGAAAGAAATTCCCATAATTTGCCTCATGCTGTACTAATATCAACATGTAGATTTGTGTTATTGATACTACTGTTAATCTATATGTATATCTGTAAAATACAGTTCAAATTTGCACTAAGGTAGCAGAGGAAGCTTTTCCCTTAAAATAATTATAACAAGCTCATGGACATTCCCACTGCACCAAGGGCTGTGCAAGTTGTCACACCACAGGCACCGGATTCTAGAAGCCTGCTCACAAACCGGGGACAGATCCCTATCCCCCTGCCTGGGTGCCACCCAAACAGTTAAAGCCGAACAACCATCTTCCATATCCAGAAGGCCTAGTCCAGTCCCATGGGGGCTCCACAGCCACCAGTCCACAGTTCATGGGCTTCCACTAGTATGGCCAGTCATCTCTGCATGTCCTCCCATCATGATCTTGATGTCCCTTGCCTACAGTATGTCTCCTCTATTTCATCAGTTGGATTCCCGGAGCTCAGCCTGGTGCCTGGCAATGGATCTCTGTATCTGCCTCCATCTGTCACTGGACAAAGGCTCTATGATGACAGCTAGGTTATTTGCTAGGCTTGTCACCAGAGTAGACTAGTCTAGGTACCTTCTGGACCACTGCCAGCAGACCAAGGTGAGGTCAACCTTGTGGATTCCTGAGAGCCTCCCCAGCACCCTGCTTCTTCCTATTCCTATGATGTCCTCATCTATCATGGTATCTTCCTCCCTGATCTCCCACCCTGTCCCTGTTCCAGCTTGACCCTCGCATTTCCCTATGTTCTCATCCCCTACTCCTCGGCCTCTGCCACCCCCCACCCAGTCCATTCATGTAGATCTCATCCATTTCTCCTTCACAAGATCATTCCTGTGTCCCTCCTAGGGTCCTTTCCTGTTAGCTAGCCTCTCTGGAGTTGTGGGTTGCAGTCTGGCCATCCCTTCCCTTACATCTACATCTAGTATCCACTTATGAGTGAATATGTGCTATGTTTGTCCTTCTGAGTCTGGGTAACCTCACTCAAGATGATATTTTCTAGATCCATCCATCTGCTTGCAAATTTCATGATATTGTTTTTTTACTACTGAATAGTAAGTACACCGTTGTGTACATGTGCCATATTTTCTTTATCCATTCTTTGGTTGAGGGGCATCTAGGTCGTTTCCAGGTTCTTGCTATTATGAATAGTGCTGATATGAACATAGTTGAGCATATGTCCTTGTGGTAAGATTGAGCATTCCTTGGGTATATGCCCAAGAGTGGTATAACTGGGTCTTGAGGAAGACTTATTCCCAGTTTTCTGAGAAACTGCCATACTGATTTCCAGAGTGGCTGTACAAGTTTGCATTCCCAACAAAAGTGTAGAAGAGTTCTCCTTGTTCCACATCCTCTCCAGCATAAGCTGTCTTCAGTGATTTTTATCTTAGCCATTCTGACAGGTGTAAGATGGTATCTCAGAGTTGTTTTGATTTGCATTTCCCTGATAACTAAGGATGTTGAGCAATTCCTTAAATGCCTTTGGGCCATTTGAGATTCTTCTATTGAGAATTCTCTGTTAAGCTCTGTAGCCCATTTTTAATTAGATTGTTCAGTATTTTGATGTCTAGCTTTTTGAGTTCTTTATATTTTGGAGATCAGCTGTGCAATTGTCTGTATGTTACATGTGTTGCTCTGATTTGGTAATAAGTAAAACACTGATTGGCCAGTAGCCAGGCAGGAAGTATAGGTAGGACAAAGAAGAGAACTGGGGGAAGCGGAAGGCTGAGGCAGAGAGACCTGCCAGTTGCCTCCATGACAAGGGAGATGTAAGGTACCGGTAAGCCACAAACTATGTGGCAAATTATAGATTAATAGAAATTGGTTAATTTAAGATAACAAGAAGCCTGCATGGCTATACGTTTTATAAGTAACATAAGTATCTGAGTGATTATTTTATACATGGGTTGTGGGACTGTGGGGGCTTGGTGGGACCTGGAGAGAAGTTCTCCAGCTACAATCAGCCCTCTGTCAGATGTGGGGTTGGTGAAGATCTTTTCCCATTCTGTAGGCTGTCGTTTGGTCTTACTGACTGTGTCCTTGGCTCTTCAAAAGCTTCTCAGTTTCAGGAGGTCCCATTTATTAATTTTTGCTCTCAGTGTCTGTGCTACTGGTGTTATATTTAGGAAGTGGTCTCCTGTGCCAATTCATTCCAGAATACTTTCTACTTTCTCTTCTATCAAGTTCAGTGTAATTAGAGTTATGTTGAGGTCTTTGATCCACTTAGACTTGAGTTTTGTGCATGGCAACAGATATAGATCTATTTGAAATCTTCTTCATGTTGACATCCAGTTATGCCAGCACCATTTGTTGAAGATGCTTTCTTTTTTCCATGTTACGGTTTTGGCTTCTTTGTATAAAATCATATGTCCATAGGTGTGTGGATTAATGTCAGGGTCTTCAATTCGATTCCATTGGTCCACATGTTGGTTTTTAAGTCAGTACCAAGCTGTTTTTATTACTTTATCTCTATAGCAGAGCTTGAGGTCAGGGATCATGATGTCTCCAGAGGTTGCTTTATCATACAGGATTCTTTTAGCTATCCTAGGTTTTTTGTTTTTCCATATAAAATTAAGTATTGTTCTTTCCAAGTCTGTGAAGAATTGTGTTGGGATTTTGATGGGTATTGCATTGAATCTGTAAATTGCTTTTGGTAAGATTGCCATTTTTACTATGTTGAATTCTACCTATATCCATGAGCATGAGAGATCTTTCCATTTTCTTATATCTTCTTCAATTTATTTCTTCAGAGACTTAAAGTTCTTATCATACAGGCCTTTCACTTGCTTAGTTAGAGTTACCCCAAGGTATTTTATATTAATTGTGGCTATTGAAAAGGGTGATGTTTCTCTGACTTCTTTCTCATCCCCTTTTTCATTTGTGTATAGGAGGGCTACTGATTTTTTGAGTTAATCTTGTATCCTGTATTACTGAAGGAGTTTATCAGGTGTAGGAGTTCCCTGGTAGAATTTTTGGGGTCACTTATGTATACTATCATATCATCTGTAAATAATGAAAGTTTGACTTCTTCCTTTCCAATTTGTATCCCCTTGATCTCCTTTTATTGTCTTATTGCTCTGTCTAGAACTTCAATTACTATATTGAATAAGTATGGGGAGAGGGGACAGCCTTGTCTTGTTCCTGATTTTAGTGGAATCGCTTTGAGTTTCTCTCTATTTAATTTGATGTTGGCTGTTGACTTGCTGTAAATTGCCTTTATTATGTTTAGGTATGTTCCTTGTATTCCTGATCTCTCTAGAACCTTTATTGAGAAGGGGTGTTGGATTTTGTCAAAGGCTTTTTCAGCATCCAGTGAGATGATCCTGTGTTTTTTTTTTTCTTTCAGTTTGTTTATATGGTGTATTACATTGACAGATTTTTGTATGTTGAACCATCCTTGCATCCCAGGGATGAAGCCTACTTGGTCATGGTGAATAATTTTTTTGATGTGTTCCTGGATTTGGTTAACCAGTATTTTATTTAGTATTTTTGCATCAGTGTTCATGAGGGAGATTGTTCTGTAATTCTCTTTCTTGTTTCATCTTTGGGTATCAGGATAACTGTACCCTCATAAAAAGAATTTGGTAGTGTTCCTTCTGTTTCTATGGTGTGAAACATTTTGAAGAGTAATGGTATTAACTCTTCTTTGAAAATCTGGTAGAATTCTTTGTTGAAACCACCTGGTCCTGGCTTTTTTTTTTTTTTTTGGTTGAGAGACTTTTAATGACTGTTTCTATTTCCTTAGGTGTTATTGGTCTATTTAAATAGTTTATCTGGTCTTGATTTAATTTAGTTATGGGGTACCTATCCAGAAAATCATCTATTTATTTCAGATTTTCCAGTTTTGTGGAGTACAGGTTTTTGAAGTATGACTTGATGATTCTCTGGATTCCCTCATTGTCTGTTGTTATGTCCCCCTTTTCATTTCTGATTTTGTTAATTTGGATGCTCTCTCTCTCTCTCTGCTTTTTGGTTAATTTGGATAAGGGCTAATCTATCTTGTTGATTTTCTCAAAGAACCAACTCTTTGTTTTGTTGATTATTTGTATTGTTCTCTTTGTTTCTATTTTATTGATTTCAGCCCTCAATTTGATTCTTTCCTGGCATCTATTCCTCCTGGGTGACTTTGCTTCTTCCTGTTCTAGAGCTTTCAGTTGTGCTGTTAAGTCACTAGTATGAGATTTCTCCAACTTCTTTATGTGGGCATTTGGAGCTATGAATTTTCCTCTTAGCTCTACTTTCATAGTGTCCCATAAGTTTGGGCATGTTGTACATTCGTTTTCATTGAATTCTAGGAAATCTTTAATTTCTTTCTTTATTTCTTCCTTGACCCAATTAGTGATTCAATTGGGCATTATTCAGTTTTCATTAGATTGTAGGCTTTCTGTAATTTTTGTTGTTGTTGAAGTCTAACTTTAAGCCATGATGGTCTGATAAGACACAGGAGGTTATTTCAATTTTCTTTGTATATGTGATCAATTTTGGAGAAGGTTCCATGGGGTGCAGAAAAGAATGTATATTCTTTTGTGTTAGGGTGGAATATTCTGTAGAAATCCATTAAGTCCATTTGAGTCATAATTTCTGTTAGTTCCCTTATTTCTCTGTTAAGTTTCTGTCTGGCAGACCTGTCCATTGGTGAGAGTGGGTTGTTGAAGTCTCCCACTAGTAGTGTATTGGGTTTGATGTGTGATTTAAGCTTTAGTAATGTTTCTTTTATGAATGTTTGTGCCCTTGTATTTGGGGCATAAATATTCAGAATTGAGACTTCATGTTGTCGGATTTTCCCTGTGATAAATATGTAGTGTCCTTCCGGATCTCTTTCAGTTGATTTTAGTTTGAAGTCTATTTTATTAGATATTAGGATAGCTATGCCAGCTTGCTTCTTAAATTCATTTGATTGGAATGTCTTTTCCAAGCCTTTTATTCTGAGGTGGTGTCTGTTTTTGAAGTTGAGGTGTGTTTCTTGTATGCAGCAAATGGATGGATCTTGTTTTTGTATCCATTCTGTTAGCCAGTGTCTTTTTATAGGTGAATTGAGACCACTGATATTGATGGATATTAATGACCAGTTATTGTCAATTCCTGTTATTTTTTGGTGGTAGTGTTGTATGTTTCCCTTCTTTGGTATTTGTTGGTGTGGGGCTATCTAATGTCTGTGTTTTCATGGGTGTATCTGACTTCCTTAAGTTGGATTTTTCCTTCAAGTGCTTTCTGTAGGGCTGGATTTATGGAGGGATAATGTTTAAATCTGGTTTTATCGTAGAATATTTTGTTTACTCTGTCTATGTTGATTAAAAGTTTTGTTGGGTATAATAGTCTGTGTTGGCATCCATGGTCTCTTAGTATCTGCATAACATCTGTCCAGGAGTATGTTGATTGAGAGTTTTGCTGGGTATAATAGTCTGGGTTGGCATCCATGGTCTCTTAGTATCTGCATAACATCTGTCCAGGACTTTCTGGCTTTTAGAGTCTCCTTTGAGAAGTCAGGTGTTATTCTTATTGGTTTGCCTTAATATGTTACTTGGCCTTTTTCCTGTGCAGCTGTGAATATTTTTCTTTATTCTGTATGTTTAGTGGTTTGACTATTATGTGGCAAGGGGACCTTTTTTTTGGATCCAGTCTATTTGGTGTTCTGTAATGTTCTGATATTTTTATAGGCATTTCTTTCTTTAGGTTGGGAAAGTTTTCTTCTGTGAGTTTGTTAAATATATTTTCTGTGCCTTTGAGTTGGTATTCTTAGGTTTGGTCTTTTCATGGTGTCCCAAATTTCCTGGACATTTTGGGTCATGCTTTGCTGGTTTTAATATTTGTTTTTTTACTAACAAAACTATTTCTTCTAACTTATCTTCAACACTGGAGATCAGCTCTTACATCTCTTGCATTCTGTTGGTTATACTTGCATCTGTAGTTCCTGTTCATTTACTCAGATTTTCCACTTCCAGCATTACCTCAGTTTGTGTCTTCTTTATTGACTCCATTTCAGTTTTGAAGTCTTGAACTGTCCCCCTCACTTGTTTAATTGCTTTCTCTTGACTTTCAAAGGATTTACTGATTTTTTCCCATTTTTTGTTTGACTTTTCTTCAATTTCTTTAAGAGAATTTTTCATTTCCTCTTTTAAGATCTCTAATATCTTCATAAAGTCATTTTATGGTAGATATCTTCTGTTTCTTCTGTGTTGGGATGTTCAGGTCTTGCTGATGTAGGTTCTGATGGAGCCCTATTGGTTTTTATGTTGACTGTATTTTTGCACTGATGACTACCCATCTCTTTCTCCACTTGGTGCAAGTGGTGTCTGTGTCTGAGGAAGCCTCTCTTGGTCTGATTGATACAGTTCTTGATCCAGTGGGAGCTCTTGGTCTAGTCAATGCTGATGGACTTCTTGTCTTAGGGAGCAGCTCTTAGTCCAACTGGTGCTAGTAGGCTCTGTCTCAGGGAGTAGCTGCAGTCTTACCATGTGGTAGATGATGGTAGTATGGCCTGTCTGCAGGATGTCTGCCTGCCAACTGGCCTCTTAGTCCAGTTGGGTGCTGGCAGGTTCTGTCTCATGGAACAGTTTCAGTCTTGGAGGATGGGTAGGATTTGGGGGAGGTGGGGCTTGGGTTACAGGGTCTGATGGGGGATGTTGATAGTCTGACCTGTTTTCAGGAGGTCTGCCTGAAACAGGATCTCTTAGTCTAGTCGGGTGCTGGCAGGCTCTGTCTCAGGAAACAGTTGCAGGTATATTCTTCTTTAAAGTACAACTCAGCCTACATAGACATCAAGTAATTATTCCATAAATTATCTTCCAAGAATAACAGCTATACATATATGTGTGTATTTGTATGTGCTTTAGTAAATTTATTTGTTCTTTGACAATTGGATGCACAATTTATAAAGCATACTGATTGCTCTCAGCCTGCCATCTTTTTCTCCCTACAGCCTACTCTTGCCTACCACTCTCTTTCTCATACTAACGTGAGCCACTGAGGTTAACAAGGCACTATAAGTACTTATGATTTTGGTGGTATCTCTGGGACCCTGAGGACACATCAGCTGTGTTCTCAACAGAAGGCAATGATTCTTTCTCTTTGAGAATCTATAAATAGACATTAGTTCCACAGCAAGGTGTGGGACTAGTGAGCACTTCTCTGATATGTGACTCATTGGTGATAAGGCCAGTCTCACATGGATCCACAGCAAGTAACTGCAAACGATGTGAGTTCAAGTTTGCAACGACATTGTTTCTTCCTGTCTTCTGGCTCTTACATACTTTCTACCTCCTCTTCTACAATGTTCCCAGAGACGTAGAGGAGAATGTAAAAACGACTTGTTTAGGGCTGTCTTGGCTACTTTTCCACTGCTGTGACAAAAGTCCATGACTTAGGCAACTTCTAAAAGAAAGAGTTTAACTGATCTTATGGCTTCAGATGCTTAGAGTCTATAATGGCAGAGCAAAGGCATAATGACAGGCACCTAGAGCAATAGCTGAGATCTCACATCTTAGTCCAGAAACAGGAGGCAGAGAGTGCATTTTGAAAAGCTTGGGTCTTCTGAAACCTCAAAGCCTGTCCCAAGTGACTCACTTCATCCAACAAGGACACACTTCCTTATCCCTCCCAAACAAGCTTACCAGCTGGTAAGCAAGATTTGAAATCAGGAGCCCATGGGGACCATTTTCGTTCAAGCCACTACATTCAACTCCCTGGCTGCCATAGTCTCATGGGCATATCATAATGCAACACGCATTTCATCCAATGTCAGAAGTCTCCATATACTTTGACATTCTGAGAACTGTTTAAAAGTCCAAGTCTCCTCTGGGATTAAAGACAATCTCAATTTAACCCCTTGTAAACTTAAAAAAAATTACATACTTCAAACATACAATGGCACAGAATATAGATTACCATTCCAAAAAAGAAATCAGGACATAGTAAGAAAATACTGGACCAAAGCAAGTCTGAACCCCACCTGGGAAAACTCAAAATCATGCAGTTCCATGTCTGACATGTCCAAGGGCTTAGTGTCTCAGCCCTTCTAGCTTTGCTGCCTATAATACATATCACTCTATCAGGCTATTTCAGCATTCTGTATGACTCACTCCTTGGCAGATATCCAAGGACACTGGAACTTCCAACATCTTGGAATCTCCAATTCAATTCAGACTACCCTTCCACAGGTTCAAAATGTCCTCTTGGGGGTGGACAGTGGGCTCCATGTGAGGACTCTGCTGCCACACCACCTGACATCAACAGTTTTACTGAAGATTTCACAACCCCATTGCTCCCTTGTCCTTCTTGGCTCTGAAGCCAGAACCATGAGAACAATGACAGATCTGGCTGCTGACTTGGGTAAAGCCTGAAGCCTTGCATCACATTTGCAGCAGTTTAAATTTGTTGGTGAATCTTAGAAACCAAAAATTCTTTAGGGCTTTTCTTTTCACAGGTTGGAAGCTTGCTTGGGTGCAGTCTTGCTCTGAGGAGATTAACCCCCTGTATTTGATTTCAGATCAGGCCTCTCCTTACTGTTTACATCTTTCAGCTCAAGTCTTCACTCTACCATTAAATTTCAAGGTCTTCTTTTTCTCCTCAAATTGTTTTGTATTCCATTTTTCTCCACTTGCTCTCATTCAGTGTTGATATGTATAAGCATGATTAGTAATAATACAAATAACCATGCAACGTAATCACTTTTAGGCTCTTGAAATCTCCTCTACCAAAGAAATCAGTCCATTACTTTTCAATTTAGCCTTAGGAAAATTCTTAGGACAAGTCAGAAGGCAGCCACATTCCTTCCAAAACTATCAAAAGCATAATTTCTAAATCAGTTGCTAATACTCTTCCCTTCTGAAACCTCTTGAGCTGGCTTTCAATAGTCCATATTGCTCTCAACACTAATGTCTTTCAAGAGCCTGCTAAGACAGCTCATTAAGCTTACAGTGTTGAATCACTTCCCAGGTCCATAGTCCCAAAGTCTTCCACATGAACAAATTAAAAATATAAATCACACACACACACACACACACACACACACACACACACACACACACACCACATATGCACATATGTCAGGTCTATCACAGCAATAACCCACTCCCTAACACAAATTTCTCTCTTAGTGACTTCTCTGAGGCTATTGCAAACTCAAAGGCCAAAGCAACTTATAAAAGAAAGAGTTCAACAGCGAGTTAGAGTCTCTGATAACAGAGCTAATGTGTGGTGCCATGGCCCTGGATCAATAGCTGAGACATCATATTCAGATCCACCAATGGGAGTCTGTAAACACAATGGGAGTGACATCAGCTTTTGAAAGGTCAGAGCCTGCTCTTGGTGACACACCTAGTCCAACAAGGCCACTGTTTCTAAGCTTTCTGAATGAGTTTCATCAACTAAGGATCAAATATTAAAATATAGGAGTGTATGGTGGGGAGCATTCTCATTTAAACTATCAAGTGCTGAGCCCAAAATTGTCACTAATTCCCAGAATCATCAACTGGAGCAAGAGACACACAGAGGTATATGTGTGTGTGTGTGTGTGTGTGTGTGTGTGTGTGTGTGTGTGTGTGTGTTTCAGTTTATTAATGAATGCAATGGGGAAATAGACTCACTAATACAAAGTAAAGTAGACACTTGCTGCGAATCTGCTGCTGATCCAGCTGTGGTTCTCCTCAGGTACAATGGGGACCAACTTTAAGCTGCTTTCCACTGACCCAGTCTTCTCTAAAGGGATCCCCTTTCTCCTCTAAAGGGATCACATATGCAGGCAAGATCATGTCCATAGAGTCAGATACCCACAAAGTCATTGGGTCAATGGAATGAATTCCCACAACCATCAACAGCTGTAAGTCTTTACATTTACTATTATACACTACAAAGAATGGATCCCATGATTAAGGCTGAGGGTAGTTTTTCTACTATAGGTATAAACATGCATAGTTAGAAGATATTTTGATGCTATGTCAATACTATGTTCTGCCTTTCACAATGACTTCACTAGGCATGAATTCTTGACCTGGCTTACTATATAACATGCCTCAAATTCAACCAGGCAGTCAGTGTGACTGCTGTAAAAAGAAACACATCTTGAATGGCAGGTTGTAAATGTTTTTATCCTGTGTGAAAAGAAATGCTCTTCTCTTGCCTCTCAGTGTGTCTTTAACAAAACCATTGTTTGCTCTTCTGCTGAATCACTAAAGCTCCAAAGTATCTGCTACCTTTTACCTAACAATGCTCAGGTGAACGGACACCCTCTCCTTATACCTCCCCAAAGCATCTTTGATAAGAAATTCATACATAGTGTCCTAGAAATTCAAAGCAGCTTCAAGTTCTACTTCTAACATCTCAAAGGATAGATGTTTCAGATTTATGTTCAGCTACTGTTTTTAATCTAGCTTGTTTTTTGCAAAGTGTTTAAGTCTTTAACATGACCAACTCAAAACCCCTACATTGCTTTTGAAGTACTCAAATAATTAGCATTGTCAATGTAACATAAATGGAAAGTTTAGTTATTTTATATCAAATTTGAAGAATATACTGCTGATAAAATTTGTCATTAATTTTATTAGACATTTTTCTAGAAATTATTATAATAAAATTATAAAATGGTTCTTATTATAGGTCATGAAATTCAACTTATCTCTCCTTTAAAACTAAACATTATATATAGCCAATTTATGACTGTTTGAAATATGATTTTAAAATAAATTAACATATCATTTTGACACCATTTCTCTTTATATAATGAAATGCATAAACTACAAGGATTACCCTACCTTTCTAGTAGTACTTTCAGTATAATACAGAACTGAGATACACCTTTGATTTGATAAAGAAGTAATCTTTAAATCACACTCCCTGACAGATATTATCATTCTTAATCAAGAACCAAATAGAGTCCTCTAAACTTTACACTGGTACTTCTCCGTAGTTTCCTCCCAATGGTTTCAATTTCATTTTCAACATCCATAGTTTTTTCTCCCTCTGATGTGGCTTGCAGTCCTAATGAGAGGAATGGATGCATCTGCTAGCCCCAACTCTCATTAGTTTCATGCTAAAGTATAAAAATAAGGAGAAGATCAACCATAGTGCCAGGACCATTTTATTTATATACATTTATGTCCACATGAAATATTTAGCTTGCTCCTTACTCCATATGGAATTCTGAGAATATAACACAGCAAGAATGGGTGATTTGCTAGCTGAAATTACTTCAGAGTACACTCATGGACCCCACACAGGGTGGCATAGAATATATAGAGTACAGCAGTAGGTGTCTTCCATGGGCTTTCAATGTATGCAAGCATGGCCCCTAGTGTGTGACAAGCACCATATAATGAGTCTAGGAAGAATGGTCATGTAGTTGATGAAAACATGGCCAACATAGGTTTGAAATTTTTTTTTTTTGAGAATTTTATACAATATATATTGAGGTTCCTCCTCCCCTAATTCTTCACAGGTCCTTCCCCAGGCTTGATATTTGTAAAAAGTATTTCCTTCAAATCAGAAGATGCTAATGTTATTGTTACCTATTTATTAGATAACTAAGAAAAGTAAATACTTTTATTATTTAATGCAGTCAAGTATTCAAATTCTACACACAGTCTAAACATTGTAAACACAGGGAACACATGATATTGCTGTACTAGATTTTTGTAAAAATTTCCTTTCCATTATTTCCAAACTTTTCCTTTTGAAAAACTCAGTGGTTGCCTCTGGATTGTATTTCTTTGTTGAACAGTGGTTTATTATCCAGTGAAACAGTTTTCTTAGTCTGGCAGCAGGTCCTGCATAATATGTCAGGAAAGAGTGAAATGTGTTAGGTTTTGAAAATGTCAGCTGTCTCTATGGTAACAAATCTGTTAAGTAATGAGAAAGATAGTATTGGTTCACTTGGACATGATGATTTTGATCATGAATTATAATATAAGAACATTCAGTTAAAACATGAGAACGATAATTAGTTCATATTTCAAATTTTACTTGTTGCTCTAAAAAGAGCATAAAAGAGTTTCTAATCATAGGGTCCACAGATATATCTGGAAATATATGAACAAACAAAGAAATATAAAATGACATAAAGATTATATTTCAAACGAAATAGAAAAGTGTATGTCATTGAACAATAGTTGTTAAGCAAAAGCATTGTTTGAAATAAGCTAAACTAAATTCTATAACTCAGAAAATTTCCTTACATAAATTCTAGGGATTATACAGAGAGAAAATAAATAAAATAAATAAATAAATAAAAGTAGATATAAGTGAAAATATGGCAAAAGTAAAAGTACAAATGTTACAAATCAAAAAGACAGATTTAATTGAACCTGAATAAATCAAAAGCTGTTTATAATGAAATTAAAATACATGGTGAGCTGGAAAAATAATTATAAGACTAGACAATAGAGAAATAGTCAAAGGACAAAAGCTAGAAATTCTTTGAAAAACAGTAAAACAGCAAAAAAATGCATAGCATTCTTTCAGAACAGAGCACTCTTGCTAAAATTCAGAAATGAAAATGTAAACAATGATAGCATCATTCTCATTGAATTGAGCTGGTGGAATTGTGTGTGCATTTGTGAGTGTGTGTGTGTGTGTGTGTGTGTGTGAGAGAGAGAGAGAGAGAGAGAGAGAGAGAGAGAGAGAGAGAGAGTTTATTGGTAATTGTCCAGTTTTTATAGGCTCAGAGATGGTTTTTGTCAAAGTCCTCACACCACTGTATGATTAGATATAAAATTATTTGATACTGTACAGGAGAGATGGCTCAGAGGATAAGAGCACTGGCTGTTCTTCCAGAGGTTCCAAGTTTAATTCTCAGCAACCACATGGTGGATTATACCCATTAAAAATGAGATCTGGTACCCTCTTCTGGCCTGGAGGCATATATACAGGCAGAATACTATATACATAATAAATAAATCATAGATCTGGAAAGAATAATACTCAACTTCATATGGAAAAACAAAAAATCCAGGATAGCCAAAAGAATCTTGTAAAATAAAACAACCTCTGGAGGCATCACCATCCCCGACCTCAAGCTCTACTATAGAGCTACAGTAACAAAAACAGCTTGGTACTGGCATAAAAACCAACATTTGGACCAATGGAATCGAATTGACCCTGACATTAACCTGCACTCCTATGAACATATAATTTTTCACAAAGAAGCCAAAAATGTACAAGGGAAAAAAAGAAAGCATCTTCAACAAATGGTGCTGGCATAACTGGATGTCAATGTGTAGAAGGCTGCAAATAAATCCATATCTGTCACCATGCACAAAACTTAAGTTCAAGTGGATCAAAGACCTCAACATAAATCCAGTTACTCTGAACCTGATAGAAGACAAAGTAGGAAGTACTCTTGAACGCATTGGCAAGGGAGATCACTTCCTAAATATAACACCAGTAGCACAGACACTGAGAAAAACAATCAATCAATAGGACCTCTTGAAACTGAGAAGCTTTTGTAGAGCAAAGGACATGGTCAACAAGACAAAGCAACAGCCTGCAGAATGGGAAAAGGTTTTCACCAAACCCACATCTGACAGAGGGCTGATATCCAGAATATATAAAGAAGTCAAGAAATTAGACATCAAAATGCCCAACAGTCCAATTAAGAAATAGGCTGTAGAACTAAAAAGAGAATTCTCCACTGAGGAAGTTCAAATGGATGAAAGGCATTTAAGGAATTGCTCAATATCCCTAATTATCTGGGATATGCAAATCAAAACGACTCTGAGATACCACCTTACACCTGTCAGAGTGGCTAAGATCAAAAACACAGAAGACAGCTTATGCTGGAGAGGATGTGGAGCAAGGGGAACTCTCCTACACTGCTGGTGGGAATGCAAGCTTGTACAGCCACTTTGGAAATCAATAGGGCACTTCCTTAGAAAATTGGGATTCCATCTCCCCCAAGACCCAGCTCTAGCACTCTTGGGCATATACCCAAGGAATGCTCAATCATACCACAAGGGCATTTGCTCAGCTATGTTCATATCAGCATTGTTTGTAATAGCCAGAAACTGGAAACAATCTAGATGCCCTTCAACTGAAGAATGGATAAAGAAAATATGGTACATATACACAATGGAGTACTACTTGGCAGAGAAAAACAATGACAACATGAGGTTTGCAAGCAAATGGATGGATCTAGAAAAAATTATCCTGAGTAAGATCACCCAGCCTCAGAAGGACAAACATGGTATGTATTCACTCCTAGGAGGATACTAGATGTAAAACAAAGATGACTAGACTGCTACACAACTTCAGGGAGGCTACCTAGAAAACGGGACCCTAGGAAAGACACAGGGATCACCCAATGACAGAGAAATGGATGAGATCTACATGAACAACCTGGATGACAGTGGGAGTAATGAAGGGCAAGGTTTGAAGGAAAGAAAGCTTAGGGGAACAGGAGATCCCAGCTGGATTAAGAATAGAAAGGAGGAACAAGGAATAACAGACCATGATAAATGATGACCCCATGAGAACAGGAATAGGCAGAGTGCTGGAAAGGTCCCCTTAAATGATACATCCTCTGTAGACTGCTGGCAATGGTCAAGAGAAAGCCTGATCTGACCTAATCTGGTGATCAGATGGCCAAACACCCTAACAGTCGTGCTGGAACTCTTATCCAATAACTGATAGAAGTAGATGCAGAGATCCTCAGCCAGGCACCAGGTGGAGCTCCAGGTGTCCAATTGTTGAGAAAGAGGAGGGACTGTAAGAGTGTGAATTGTTGAGATCAAGATTGGAAAAATCACAGGGACAAATAGCCAAACTAATGGAAGCACATGAATTATGAACCAAAGGCTGTGGAGCCCCCAACTGGATCAGGCCCTCTGGATAAGTGAGACAATTGAATAGCTTGAACTGTTTGGGAAGCATCCAGGCTGTTGGTCCAGGACCTGTCCTTGGTGCATGAGCTGGCTATTTAGAACCTTGGGCTTACACAGGGACACTTTGCTCAGTCTGGAAGGAGGGGACTGGACCTGCCTGTACTGAATCCACCAGGTTTAAATGAATGCCCAGGGGAGTCTTGGCCCTTGAGGAGATGGGATTAGAGGGGAGGGGCTGGGGGTAAGGTGGGGATGGGGACAGGAGCGGGGGGAGGACAGGGGAACCCATGGCTGATGTCTAAAATTAAAACACAAATGTAATAAAAAAAAATATATGATACCACACAATAGAATTACAATGCTTTCTAAAACTATTACATATCATTATTTAAGAAAGATAATACCAGTGTGACATTATGTTAACTTGAGAAATATGGCCTACATATCTTATAGGGTCACCACCAAATAAGGAAACTTCATTTTATCTATAAGATGGGATGACATGTTTACTGAATGCAAATAACATTTAAAGTATTATGTTTAAGAGATCAAAGCCGAACGGTGGTGGCGCATCCCTTTAATCCCAGCACTTGGGAGGCAGAGCCAGGCAGATCTCTATGAGTTCGAGGCCAACCTGATCTACCAAGTGAGTTCCAGGAAAGGTGTAAATTACACAGACAAACCCTGTCTCAAAAAAGTAAGAGAGAGAGAGAGAGAGAGAGAGAGAGAGAGAGAGAGATCAAAAAGTCCTGTATACACTATCATCCCAATTGCATGACAATTGATGTCTATATATAACCATAAGAAAATTAGTGATACAGTTATGTCATGGTAGTTATATTTTCCTGTGCATGACAATGTTTCTTTGAGGTATAGGATTATTACTATTTCTCTGAAACACTTGCAGCATTCTTCACCAGCTTACCTACTTAACTTTTTTTACATCCCAGCTGCAGTTTCCCTCCCCCTTTCCTTCTGCTCTCCCCCCTTGTGTGCACTCTTCCTCTGTTTCTGTTCAGGGACAGGCCTCCCTAGGTATCCACAAAGCATGGAATGTCAAGTCCCTGTAAGAATAAGCACCTTCCCTTGTAGTAAAGCTGGAGGAATACATAACCAAGAGCCAGCAAAATTATTAGGGACTGCTGTGGGATATTCTGTATGCTGTGAGTGTGTTGCTCTGATTGGTTGATAAATAAAACACTGTTTGGCCAGACAGGAAGTATAGGCAGATTAAGCAGACAAGGAGAATTCTGGGAAGGAAAAACAGAACTGAGAAGGAGATGCCAGCAAGCTGCCCAAGGAGCAACATGTAATGGGACATAGGTAAAGCTACAGAAGAAGTGGCACTACATAGATTAATAGTTAAAAGCTAAGTTAAAACATAAGAGATAGCTAGCAAAAGGCTTGAGCCATGGCCATGTAGCTATAATTAATATAAGCCTTTGTGTGTTTACTTGGGGTCACAAGTGGGAGAGATTTGTCTTGACCTCCAACAGGCCAGGATGCAGGAAATCATCCAACTACAAAGGACAGCCCTGGCTCTCATTGTTAGGAGCTTAACTTTTATATCTGTTTGAAAATGTCTGCAAAATAGCGCAACTGTCCTAGCTCAAATATGTGATCTTCCAGCTTCTGCTGTCTGAACACTGAGATTATAGGACTGTACCATGATGTTCAGATATTTTATAGCTCTTTATATTTAACCCATTGCAGTACTTAACAAACCTTTTATTTTGGTTACATGTCAATCCTTTCTATGGATTGTCCATAACTATTTAGAACCCCAAATCCCAGCAGCACCTACCACATAAAATGTACGCATCAAATATTTGTTAAGTAAATTGATGAATTAATCTATGTATGTGTATCAATCTAAGAAGGAATGCCCTGAATGCAAGCAGAAAAGATCATTGTCCATTTGTTTTTTGTGAATATCTAGAGTTCCAAATTTCATATCCTGTGTACACAATTTTGTCTGCTATTTACCATCTGCAAACTCATTGATTTATAAGTCCTAATGTCATTATATTTTTATGTGGATACTCCCAGTAGTTTAGCTATATGTAGAATCAGGAAACAGCTGGTCAAAATCTGATCAACTCTTGAGTGAATCCCTGAAGTGTCACTGCACAGCTGTGTAAACTTCATCAAGTTGTCTAATCTCTCTGGACCACAGAGTCTTCACCTACAAGTATGAATAAATTGCATCAGATAATATGATGAATATTCCTATATTCAAGAACTCTCTTTGAAGTCTTTTAATATTTAAAATTAATAGTATATACAAATGCAAAGGCTTTGATCTAGTAAATTTTTTTTAAGTCTAAAAATATGCACGGCATTCATCCATCTCCAGTAAGAAGGTACGTATCTAGGCTGGAGAAAAGCAGTTAAGAGAGCTTGCTCCTTGGCACAGAACTGGAGTTCTCTTACCAGCAGCCATCTCAGGAGGCTCATAACTACCTACAATGCAAGCTCCAAAGAATCTGCCATGTTCTTCTGTTCTAAAAGAAACAAGAAAGGATATACAAGAAAGGTATTAATATGGATTAAAATGAACAAATGATGTATTTGAAAACTAAAGAAACACAGACAAAAATGCAATCAATTGCACGGCTTATTGTAAAGAAAAGGATCAGCTAGTCACTTGCAAGTGTAATCAACAGTGGGGAAGAAGAGAGAAAAAGTAAAGGTGAACTAGAAAACACAGAAAAGAGATGATATAAATTAATACTCATAGTATCATACATGAATTATATGCATATATTTTGAAGATCTATATGAAATATGATTTTCTAGTAAAATCCAAGTATTCATGCAAAGGACAAAGAAAGTAAAAGTCAATACAGTTGTATGAAACTGAAATTTTTACAAAAGGACTGTTAGTGTCAAAGTTGAATTCATTTGCAAATTTAAGAAGATTAATTTATGTCATTTACAGAGTGCAGGGAAGTGGAAAAGATCTGACATGACTTGTACTACATCAGAATTGCACAACACCTTAAAATTACTCACTTAGAAAATGCTGTTGACCATCAGTGAGCACTCAACAAGTAAAATCTACTAATCACTCAAAAAGTACAAATTTTCTGACTTTAGATGATGTATTAAGACATCAGAGGAGGGAAAAAAAGATTAAAGCAAAGTGATGGTCTCAAATAGCTAGACAGATGTCAACAGTGTTGCTCTTATAGAAGAGTCTGTGTTGCTCTTATAGAAGACTCAAGTTCAGGTCCCAGAGCCCATATCAGAAGTTTTACAGCTGTGTGTAACTCCAGCTCCGGAGGATTTAACATCCTCTTCAGGCCTCTGTGGATGCTCTCACACACATTCACTTATTTCCACATAAGCACATGCACATAGAAGACAAAATAAATATTAAATTTAGTTAAAATGTCACAGAACCTGAAATCCTATTTTAGCACCCCATGAAGGTTTTGCTACATACCTTATCTGAATATTTTAGGCATTCCAAAAAATGTCAATAATGACAAACGTTGTTGCAATTATTTTAGAAGGTTAAAAAATATCTTGACCATTTTCTCCCACATCCAAGTCCCTATTGTTTAAAATAGTGATTTACAACAGAACCAATTTTTAAATATCCTGGTGGTTTGGGGAAAATGAAAATATGCATTTTAATAACCATAATAGATAAGTATGAACTATTTTCTTTGTTTAGGCATAGCAACAAGAATATTTCTTCATCGTTTTTCTGTTTTTCTCATGCTATCTCTCTTATTTTAGCCTCATGTTATTTTCCACCTGTTTTTGTCATATATGTATTTCTTAACATCAAGCCTGTGAAACTTTTTCCATAGTGATTTGTTCATGCCATGATTCCATCCATTTATTCCAGGAGGAAATGCTCTCCAAATAGATTTGGATATTCTACTTTTGACTGAAAGTCCTCTGTGAACTGGAGTTACTCTCTGTACTTTATGAGTTTATCCACTCCCTGGAGACTTGAACAGTACTGCATGCCATTTAGTTACACGGTCAATGCATGCTTAATGAATAAACAACCATTTATTAAGGCCTCGTATGTGACTATCGTTTACCATCTCATCTTATAATTAAGAAATAAAGTGTGGTCAATGTCCAAGGCTTCACTCAACCAGAAACATGATATTAGCACAGCAAGCAAGGTTGTAAAGGAAAGATTAAAAGTCCATTTCATGTTACATGTTAAATTATAGCATGCCGATTTTAAACGTGTTGCTTAGATGAGAAGACATGAGGTGGAATACTTCCTGCAGGAGCTTTACCCTGAATGACTCTGTAAGTCCTCTTAGGGATGGCAACCTTGGGATCAGGACATCACAGAGAAAAACAAATCTTCACCACCTGTCTCTGACAGGGTCATAGAGAACTCCAAACCCTTGTGTCCTTATCTTAAGAGTCAAAGTGTATACCAGAGCCAGAGGTTGATTAGAAAAATGCAGAATCATGCTCATGCCATTTAGAAGATTAATTTTACCCATTATAAGAGGAGCTCTTAGTAACAGTAACATTTTGTGTTTCCTCAATTATAAGCCAAACTGGATAAAGGGTTCTGAATATCAAAGATGAGACTTGCCAGAAGGAGGAGCTGACTCCAGGATGCTGTTCTTTTAAGGAAAGCTTCATAGAAAAACAGTTCCCACCTGGGAACAAATTTACCTCGCACTGCACCAAGATGCATGATTTTGATAGTGATTTATATGTAACCATTACAGTGGAATACCGGTTGTCTTTCCAGAGAACTGTCTTTAAGCACTAAACTCTTTTTGGTCAAGCCCTGAAGATTTATCTAAAGGGTGCAGTTATAAAACTTTTTTTTTTCATTGATCTAAACTGTTGAATTCTTATCTGTAGCTTATTTTCACTTTGATTTTGAAATCCATAAATGTCAGTCACCACATTTAGGAACCAAAATCATTGGCACAGTAATTGAAATGAAGAGTGATAAATCAAGCGTGCCAATGGCTACTGCCTCAGCCAGATGCAAGCGATACAACCAGTCTCTAATAGTCTTGCGTATCTAATTTCAAATTAAGTGTGACAAATTAAGCAAGACGTTAATTACTATCCTTAAACAAATAGTCTGATGTTGATTGGAAAGGGCAGCATAAAGCTGTGTTTTACCTTAACATAGTGCCCAGAGGACATTACAAAATAGAGATGTACAAAGAATTATTAGTTTAGGTGAAAAGGTAGGGTGGAAGCAGACGTTTATATCGTGTGTGACATAATGAGTCCAGGAATGTAAAATATAGTCTTCCTCCAAGAATACTTTGTTATTACAAAGTAAAAGACGTAAGTGAGAAGCACATGCATCATGGTGCCTGCATCAGGGATAGAGCAGTGGGTGGTTTAGAGTGATATCTATACCCCTATTAGCTCAATATTAGAATCCTGTCAATTCTACTCATTACAGATGAGTTTGAAGGAAGAATTGTATTTCAAATGAAGTGACCTTAAAGACCCAGAGATGTTACAAATCATACAGCCATTAAATAATCCTCACATATTTTTTATACATATAACCTATGGTTCTCATTATCTTCAGATGTTCAATGGACAAGAGCTTCTCTAATTAAGTGCTTACTTGGCTTAATGTTTTTTTAATAACAATTAAGAAAATATTTCAGGAGAGAATCTAGACTTTGGAGTTTAAGTGAACTTTAGGAAGAATGTAGCAGTGTGCTTATGTTAGACAATATTCTTAACATTGTAGCTCCAATGCAATACTACCTTTGGCATTTTTCTGGTATGGGATCTGATAGAGCATAAAAAAATTAACGTCAAAATCACACCGATAAATTAATGACAAATCAGAAATTGTAACCAGAGAATCTGGTCTAGAGAGTGAGTTATTAACCATTAGGACAATCCTTTGAGATCCAGTACCAGAGGACAGCAGTTCTTAACTATAAGTTAATTATTTAGTCATAAAGTATCAACTTGCCATCCTGTTGCATCTCTAGCTATTAAACACTAGAAATATTCTTTGTTAAAATAAAAATGTATAAAGTATTAGTATATAGAAAAACTTTGAAAGACCCCCGGAGAGGTCTCCCTTCAGGAGAGACCCCCGGCTCAATGAGCACGCAGCGACCACCAATCAGATGCAACAGCACGAGGTTTATTCAAACACAGGTACCTGGGGCAACAAAGCGCGCCTCTGGGTTGGTGGGATGGGTTTTTATAGCAAGAAGTGCGGGAAAGCATTAGTCAAAGGGCTCTGATTGGATAGTTTAAACAAGGCGCGAATGGTTACAAAGCTCTGATTGGACAATTCAAGTGAGGCGCGAATAGTCAAAGGGTTCTGATTGGATAGTTTAAACAAGGCGCGAATGGTTCTGATTGGACAATTCAAGTGAGGCGCGAATATATAAGCATAAATCAAATGGGGCGTGGATTCAGGCTCAGGGCGGTTTGTGGGTTTCCTTGGTAACCTGATATGTGTGTCGACTCAACCCCTATCTAGAATTCCAGCTGCTCTGGTTGCCTTCTAGCTGAATTCCTTTGTTCCCCTACGTGCCTCACAAGCTAGGGGGTTTGCACAACAGGGCAATGCTTATCAGCTATCTGGGCTGCGGTGGGGCCATTCTATTTCCTGGAACTGTCTTTTGTTCCCTTATAAGCCTTGCAAACATAGCATTCCTATAGGGGTGCCGGGGGGTCTTTCAACTTGATCCTCAACAAATCCAAAAATGAGGATGGAATTTAAATATTAAGATAGACTGTATCAGGCTGCAGAATATGGAAAGTCTCCATCACGCACTTTTTCTACAGGGTAGCTTTTGAGCTATCCTTTGCATTGACTTTGCCAACCTCTCACCAAGGAATCTTAACCAACTAGAAGAAGCTATCTATCTGGGAAGAAGACAGAAACTCACAATTATCCTTTTATACCTATAAGGGAAAACAAATATTTTTACTTTTTCCATTACAGATTGTTTTGACTACTGATATACTTCTATTTGTATATCCTTTTTAATTCCAAAGGAAATATATTGATAGAATTCTACCTTACCCACTCCTGTGAAGTTTGGTTATATTTACTGAATATTCTAGATGCATTCATGCTGTATGGCCTCTCTTCTTTGTGTTACTGGCTACAAGTCTTTGCTTAAGTGGAATTTTGCATAAAAACAACCACATCCATTTTATTAAGATGATAATTATTGATACCTAATCTCTCATACGCTAATTATATTCCCTTTTTCAGTATTATTTCCCAACTTAACTTGATATTTAATTTCTGTCTCCTTTCTTTTTGAATGTGAGCTTCAGAATGGTAAAAAGAACTTTTGTCATGTTTAGTCCTTTGTTACCAGTACCTATAAATATTACCTAGCTCATATGAGGCACTTGGTGTGCGTTAGCTAAATAGATGAAGAGTTAGATAAGTGATTGCTCCTTAAAAGTGACCATTTTGTGATAATTTATTAATTATTTTCTAATTGAATGGTCTAAGTGTATATATATATATATTTCAAATGCCTCTTGACACATTGATAGGGGCCTTTTATAAAATGCTCTGTGTAGTCAAGTTATATATAACTATAACAAAAATGCATAAAACCAATATTTTGTAAAAAAAAAAAAGTATACATTTGAGATCAAAGATCTGAAGATGGATTTAGAACCTATATCTAGTTGCCTCGTGCTGCATCACAACAGTGCACTTAACATCAGGTTGTGGGAGCACATGAGAGAATGGTGAACACAATGTGGGGAGGACATCACATGGCAGAGTCAAAGCTGGGAGACTAGTCTTGCTCTTCCTCAGCAGCTCAGTCTCATGGGAACAAAGCTACTCCTGAGAGACCTAGTCTATTCAGAGAAACCAGCAGCATTCCTGTTATTAGATCTATCATGACTTGCCACCAGACTTCACATCTTCCTGATGCCTCTTTCTCTACAGTTTCGTTAGGAAACAAATCACAACAGTGACCATATGTGTCCAATAAACTGGTTTAAAGATGTGTTTCTGAGAAAAACAAAAGTATTTTTAAACAGGCTCTAAGAGTAGTCTCATAGCCAATCTAAATACTTTCCACTTTGTAGTTACAAATGAAATAAACTTATGAATACTCAATGCCTAAAATAATGACTAGCACATAGATGAAATTCACAAATATTTGTTTAATACAAATATGATTAAATAGGAGACTGGATTTTGAATTAAATTTTCACATTTTTAGCAAAATGATTTCTAAGTAAAGGATATAAATAATACTTGCAAACAAATGTATTCCCAGAACAACATGCTAAAATTACATGAAGATATAAAGTATATTGTTATACTCAGAAATCAATTTCAATGTGGAATTTTTAAAAATTTGAATTCACTAAACTGTAAAGTACAAGGCCAGCCTGATTATTCATTGGTTAAAGTACTTGCTGCCAAGTCCAAGCATCTGAGTTCAGTTCCCAAAACTCCCATGATGGAATAAAAGACCTGACTCCCACTAATTGTCTTCCAACTTCTACAAGAGCAGTGTGGCATGTGTTCACACTACACATAAAAACCAGATGCACACATTAAATAAATACATTTAAAGAGCTATAAAATGTAGATCAAACTATTTAAGCTATAGTATATTGTTTGCTAAATTTCTATGCAATACCATCTTGTGGTGCATCTATAGTACATAGAATTGACAGAAAAAAAATAGGCCAGGTGTGGCAACATATGTCTGTGATCCCAATACTTGGGAGGTAGAAGCAGAAGGATGCTGAACTTGAGGACATCCTCTAGGACATAGTAAGACTTTCTCTAAAGAAAATAAAAGAGAAGGCAGAATATGTTCTTTTAGAGGAGGAAAATGTAGGAAATGAACTTGAGACTATGGCTGTATAGTTCTAGTTCTCCTAATTCTTTTTCACAAACACAGTGATGTTCACAGGAACATCATTGGCTGTACAATGAACACGCATCCCCTTATCCATATATTACATAATCATGACAGCCTTATTATGACAAATAAAATAAGACAGTTTCATTTAGGAATATTCCAAATATCTTTGTGTGCCCATCTAGAATCTCTTCTTTAAAGACATGCACAGACATAATATCAGGTGTTTGGACCATGTGCTCCCAATGAGACAGCTTAGAGTACTCTGGTGGCATGGAAGTAGTATTATATACCAAATGGATGTGAATGTCTGTATTCCTGCTTTGTTTTGTGTTGTTTCAGAATTAGACATTTTTAAATAGACAGCTTATGTTTGTGTGTGTGTGTGTGTGTGTGTGTGTGTGTGTGTGTGTGTATTGCTTAAAACACAGAATCTGATCTCCACTGATCCAAGTAATCACAGGATGACATAGGACCTCCTTAGCTTAGTTCACAAATGCTTCCCATGAGCAGGAAGGTAGTACAATGTCTTCTACCTGGGTCTGCTAATTGTGTCCAGAGTGTGTAATTGGTTGTTTCCTTAGCTGCCCATTCTCAATTATTCCTGAAAGAGCAACAGCCTTGAAGTCATATAGACATGGGTTGAGCCATCATCTCTGCTTATCACAAGACATGTGTCTTAAATTCAGTTTTCCCATCCATAAAATGGGCAGAGAAGGAAAAACCTGAAAGGCCCAAGTGAGAACCAACAACTCTAGATACTCTGTGACAGCTGGTGTTTTTTTTTTTTTCTTAAAAATTTAAATGGACACAGAAAGGATATTTAAGTGGTTAAAGAATTATTCATCTTAACTAGCTAAATTGTAAGTGAAGTACTATGCACTTTTGTGTAAATACACAAATGCATACATATAAAGTAAAATTCATGTGAATTTTAAAAGTTAAATGGCATGTAAGTTAGGTCTCATCAGTTAACATAGGAACATTCCTGTTTAACAATATTACTTTACTTCCCATTTTAGAGTCTTTTTGAGAATATATATGTTTTTTTGAGACAGGGTTTCTCTGTTTAGCTTTGTGCCTTTCCCAGAACTCACTTGGTAGACAAGGCTGGCCTCGAACTCACAGAGATCCGCCTGCCTCTGCCTCCCCAGTGCTGGGATTAAAGGAGTGCACCACCACCACCCGGCGAATGTGGTGGGTATTGTGTTCCCTGAAATATTGTGTGTTCCCTGAAATAAACATATCTGGGGTCAGAGAACAGACAGCCACTAGAACAAAGCCAAAAAATGGTGGCTAGAAAATAGGAAGAGTAAGCCCTAACAGAAGTTGGGCGGTGGTAGCACACGCCTTTAATCCCAGCACTTGTGAGGCAGAGCCAGGTGGATCTCTGTGTGTTCAAGGCCACTTTAGAAACAGCTAAGCATGGTGACCCACGCCTTTAATCCCAGAAACCCAACCTTTAACCCCAGGGAGTGGGGGCAGAAAGAAAAAGGTATATAAGGCGTGAGGACCAGCAACTAAAGAGGGAAAAAGCATGTAGTTAGTTAAGCTTTGGAGCAACACAATTCAGCTGAGATTCATGTGGAGGAGGACTCAGAAGCTTCCAGCCTGAGGAAACAGGATCACCTGAGGAACTAGCAAGGTGAGATAGCTGTGGCTTGTTCTGTGTCTCTGATCTTCCAGCAATCACCCCAATAACTGGCATCGGGTTTGAGTTTTATTAATAAGATTCCTACTACAGGCGAATGCTGATATTTTAATGTAATAATGCAATCATTTCCATGTGTGTATCATTACTGAAGTTTCCATCACACACACACACACACACACACACACACACGTTTCTGTATAAGCTTCATTTTTTAACTCTATCTGACTGTTGCTTGACAATTTTGCAAATCCAATTACAAAAGATGTTGTCACAAGCCTGGATATATTACAACAATATATAGAAAGGCGATGTTGTCCCAGTTTGAGCCATCAAAGGAAAAAGACTGAACTTTTGCTATATAGCATTTTTCCTAACTTTGTCTTGCTAAGCAGCATGAATTCCTGATAAATTAGTTCAGTGTGTGCTCAAAGTACAGAACAAATACAATTTAAAAAGAAAAGTGACTATTATGAATTTGGCTTTTATATTTTTAAAGATCAGCCCAGAAATAAGTACTTCACCAGAGATGTCCATGTAATGATTTGCATGGAGATAAAGTCACTGATGCATAAGGTCAATTTGTATTCCACTGTCTGTGAGAAACAAATAGGAATAAACAGTTGCTGTTGTAAAGTGCAGTCAGAGATGGAGCTGGAGCCAATAATTTGTAATCACAGCAATTGGTTATTTTAATGTTGAGATATGAGTTTAATCTGTTTTTAAAGTGAAAATCAGTCAAGTACATTTGTGTTTATATTTATTTATTTATTTCTTGGTCCTGTTAATACAGATTTCTTCACTTCTAAACATTTGAATGATTTTAAAAAGTAATTACAGAATAATATCACAGGCCAATTTTAGCAAATGTACTATATTTACCTGCTTACTTTTTGGTTATTATTTCTTTTATGAGATGTGTATTGGCAGAAAAATATTTGATTTTTTATTAGCAGAGATTTATTGGTTCTCTGTGGTCAGATATACATTTTTGTATCCACTAAAATAAAGAAATATAATCCAATTTTGTTTCTGCTTGTATAATGCCTTTCCAAGTCCAGCCTCTACTACAGTAATAGCTTGAGATCAATTGGAAGGAAGGTAGAAAGGAAGGAAAGAAGGAAGGAAGGAAGGAAGGAAGGAAGGAAGGAAGGAAGGAAGGAAGGAAGGGAGGAAGGAAATAAAACAAGTGTTGCTCACCACATTTTTTCCTTGGGTGCATTATGTAGCATGCAATGAGCCTGCAAAAATGGTGACTGAGAAAATAAGTGAATGAATAAATGAAAACTTTTATATAGATAACATTTTTACTTCCTACTTTAAAGTGGTTTCACTTAACTTCTCAGAAGTTCACGTTTGTTTTCCACCTGTAAGGAAATAATGAAAGATGATAATAATTTTTTAGTCTGAAAGGAAGTATCAACAATCTGAAGACAGCAAGAGAAGTTTAAATTGGCAGAATTCAAGACCCAATTAAGAATTATAGAAGTCTTCCCCCATTCTTAATTAGAACAAACATCCTTGCTCAACTCTGCTTTCCAAGCAATAGAGCAGCCTCAGGGAATTATGTCTAAAGGTTCAGACAGTTCAGGTGCAGGTGAGTAATTAATTCTAGCAGCCAAACGGGGGGTTGACTAAGACTATCAGAGAACCGTGCACGGGTCTACTCAATACAGAACGTCTTTTTCTCATACAAGGACAACAAAGACCATGCCTTGCCAAAGGGTAGGACAGCCCAGTGAGAATCCAGGGATGCAGAATGTTTCTGCATTTCTGATTCATCATACAAAAAGCTTGCTCCCTCTCTCTAGATTGTGAAGCTGCCAGCTGTTTCTTCAAGTCACATATCCATTTCCAAGGCAAAGAAAAATAAGATCAGTACAATGCCAACACCAGCCATGTCTGTCTTCTTTGGTGGGAAATAAAAAGCTTTCAATAAAAATCAAACAATAATGAGCAAATGTGGACTTGACTCATCAGTATTTGGTATCAGATATATACATATATATAACTCAAAGCAGGAATAAAATAACTCTGATGCAGTTTTGTACCCACAGCAGAGAAGGTCCACAGTGAACCCTGGGAAGTTCGTGTTGAGTGAGCTGGCCTGTGGTACTACTCCCAGGAATCTTGAGCAAGTTTGTCCATTAAACTACTTAAATGACAGATTCAGAGAAAAATTATCAACAAGAATAATTACATGAGTGATAAATCAGTATTTTATAAAATTCTATTTATGTTTTGGCATACATCAAACTGTACTCTCTGTGTCGTGAAATAGTATAAATGTATAAATAACAATGTATGGTGTCCTATATCAGAAATATTACTTTAGTGAGACACATCCTCATACTTTCAATCTACAATACACAGTTGAGTTCCACCTATTAATCATGCAGTATTTGCTTTTTTAAAAAATATGTATAAGTGCATGAATGGAGTTCAGAGGAAAACAAGGAACTTGATTCTAAACTTTGACCATTGTGTCCTTGAAATAGAACTCATATCCTCAAGTTTGGTGGCAGGTACCATCATCTATGGATCAACCCAGATTAAAATTTTGATTAAAACATCAATCATTGTTTATTTATAAGAAGAAACTTTTAACTTCTCAAGGTCAAAATATTTATCAATTTAAACTTACGTGTGTTTTCAAACAAAAATTTCAACAATTTACTTCTTCATCACACTAGACAGTTGCCTTAATTTTAGTGTACTCTCATCTGAGACTACCTTTATTTTCCCCCTTACAATAATATAATGTTTAAAGTAAGTGTCCTGGGCTTAAAACTCCCTGATATACATATGTATATACATATGTGTATATATGTATGCCTTATATATAGTTATATGCAATGAATTATTCATATGAAACCACTAAATATATATTTTAAAAAACAAATGGATATTACTGAACTTTAAGTAATCAAAAGTGATAGCTGAGTGTGGTGGAACAATCATCTAATACCCAAATCCAGAAGGCAAGTAGATCTCTATGAGCTCAGGGATAGCTACACAGAGAATTATAGGCCAGTCACAGCTACATAATTAGAAATTATCTAAAATTAAAATAGAAAGCTTTCTATTTTTTCCCTTTGGAGCTGAGGACTGAACCCAGGGCCTTGTGCTTGCTAGGCAAGTGCTCTACCACTGAGCTAAATCCCCAACCTAGAAAGCTTTCTATGTTAGCCCAGCTTGCCCTTTTAATCACGAAAAATAACCAAAATAAATCTAAACAACTTAAATTTTAAAGAATTATTTTGAAACAATTATGGAAATGGGAATTTTTTCTGTGCATACAAATTAATCTGTAAATATCAGTAAATCAGAATAGAAGGCATTGAATACCACTCTGTGAATAGATCAAAACACACACAACATGAAATACAAACATTAAAGCTTCTTATCCATTATTATAAAAAGTATTTTCATAAGTAAGCAAGGAATTAAAAAGTTAGAAATAAGTTTTCATCTTTCAAATTAGAAATTATTTCAAAATATGTACTATTTGAAGCTGGTAAAGAGATTGCAGGATGAGGCTGGAGAGGCGGCAAGGTGGTGAAGAGCATTGGTTGCTCTTGCAGAGGTCCTGAGTTAAATTTCTTGTACCCATGTGATGGCTCACAACCACTTGTAACTGTAGCCCTATGGGATCTGATGTCTTCTTCTGGTGTGCAGATGTACATGCATACAAAACAAACATACATGCACATAAAATACACAAAGAAACAAATTTTAAAATAAAAAAAAAAGAAGAAGAATCTGAAACAGAAGGATCTCAAGCTTGAAGTCAGCCTGGTAGACACAATGAGTTCCAGACCAGCCAGTGCTACCTAGTTATACCCTATATTGGGAGAGGGGAGGTTGGTTGCAAGATAAAACTCAGGCACCATGAGCAGAAATTCACTCATTTAAATGATCACAAACTTGTTAGTGATGTTTACTAAAATACTTTATAGGCCCATGCCCTTTTACACACTAATGTTGCTACTAATAAAATTACAAAAACAGAAAAATAAATTAAAAGGTGAATGTTTAGCAGAAAGAAAAAATGGTTTTATCAAGTATAAACATGGCAAAAATAATTGTATTTCCATCAATATTTTAAAGGAATGATCATTTTTTCATAGTACAATGAATTCTCTTTAAACATCAGCAAATATACAGGAGCATTCTGCCCTTAGTAAACATATGTTCATAGAAAGGCTAATGTAAAGACTTTACTTGTAATATTATAGTTGCCCTCACATTTTACTATTATGAGTAGCTTTATGACTTTAGTATTTCCTCTGTATTTTCTAAAAATGAGTAGTTATAATTTTGCTAATCAGGAAAACAAAATATTTGCCCTGAGTTTCTAACTACAGACTGCATATAGTGTGAGAGAATACTGTCCAGACATTACTGAGAGCCCAAGTGACAAAGAGGACCCTCCACTCTCCTCCATTGGTCCTTGCCAGACTTCGAAATCCATGCAAGCCACTTGTCAGAATAAATGTCCACTTCCACACATGGCAAATGTCTGCTGATAATTTAAGCTGGTTTCCCATGTCTTTTCTTCTCTTACTTTATTTTCTCTCTTGCTCCTTATCTTGTCTCTTTTCTTGCCCTTCTTCCTCCTTGTCAACTTTTCCAGGAGCCAATCCTGTCTCTTCATTAGTGCTAAATGTCTCTCCCTTTCTGACAATTTCTGAAATGCTAAAATGCACAGGAATCACCTGGAATTGTTTCTGCTTTCCTGGGTCTGGGATGAGTGAAATACTTCTCCAGTGCTCACAAAACTGCACCTCCACCACCAAAGTCTTGCCAGCAATGTTCCACCCCTTAGCAGCATCTCATACTGACAGGAACCATGTGTAGTCTCCAGGTTCTGTTGTCACCCATGGAGGAATATTCAGAGCCCCGCTGTTTTCAGAAGCTTCCTAACTTCTTTTACTTTATTTTCCCCCTTCTCTTGACTTTTTTTTCCTACTCCCTTTCCCATTTGTCAAACTTTCCAGAAACCATTCCCTTCTCTTCATTAGCTCTAAATGCCCCACCCTTCCTACACTTCATACAGCTATTATGGGAATTGGAGGCTCATTGTGTTCTTCCACCAAAGCCTAAGATGGAAGGCAACAGGGTATTTTATGTCATTGGATCTTTCTCATACTTGGTGAGTGAATCAAGGCGTACAAGAGAAAAATGTCAGATATTCATTCATGCCATTGTAGTAGTGCAAGAAATTGAACTACAGATGCCAGATAATAAGTTATTATCATAACATATTTTAATAACTTCTCCTATTACATAAAGTATGTTGATAGTAAACTATATATATTGTTTAATTGAATGCTAATTTCGTAATACAGTAAGTATAAAATGAAGATAGAATGCATTTTACAAATCTTCATAGCATGAGTTTAGGTATTCTAGGCATTTTTCAATATAAGCATACTTTTCAGAAAAGTAAAAAACTAAGGATAGAATCTTAGCATGTAAGTATTTAGATTGACTTCACAAAGAAAGACAAAGAGGCTGTCAAAATAGTTTTAAAAATAATGCATGAATTTTGGAAACTATCTCTATTTGTAAGGACAACCTTACAAATTCTGACACGGTTACTACTTTTCAAGTTCCAGAATATGTAACAGGGCCTAAGAATATGTTGGTAAAGAACTTCCTTTAGGTTATTGCTTTCATCATTTTCTGCTTGTAGGTTAAGAAATCTTTTAATCCTCCTAAAAGTCTAATTTTAACTCATGTTAGTTATCTTTCCAACAACAACAACAACAATAATAATAGTAATAATAATAATAATAATGATACACATAATCCTGGCTCACTATACAGTGTAATCTTGCCTTTGTGATTTTTTTCTGTGCCAGATGATGTGTTTCTTTTTATTAAGCTTGTCAAATTTGCTTAGACACAACAATTCATGAGTAGCTTCTGCTTTTTTGACAGCTATACATTCAAAGCTTTATAATATAACTGAATTAAAACATTTTACTATGAACTATATTAATCAGAAATGCATCATAACTTATGGCATTTACTCTGCTTTCCTAGTACCTAAACTAATTAAAAGCATTGCCAAGCCTAGACCATTTGCATATAAGTCTACAAAACAGTAACAATAGAAGATTGATGTCTCCAGTGAAAATGCAGAATGTGTTTCTTTTTACATTTCTTCTCTCAAAGAGAAGATGTACAGTATCATATTTATGCACAGTAAGCAATGTCCAACAAAAATACATAGGACAGTCTCTGAATTTCTGGAGTGCACTATGGCTAATGGTTTAATTTCCCCATTCCTCACTGGTACCTGAATAGAGAGACCATGGAGGATTCAGTAGAGAGCCTTTCCAGAATACAACTATGTGAATTCAGGCACCTATTAGCCCCTACCGTGTGAAAATTAGGTGATAAGAATGGGTGGAAAATGAGTGAACAATGACTCAATTGACCAATATAATTTATGACAAAGTGAGGGAATTTTGAAAGGGAAGGTGAAGCTAGCATGAATGCTAATATTATTCTAAATGTTAACCTGGATTGTCCCAAGCAAGACAAGGCATTAATATTGTGAAAGGCCGTTGCAATGAATGATCTTCTGCAATGACGTATTTCTGAGTTTCTGACTCATAACATGAATTCCGTGTTTTTAATTTCCTCAAAGTAAAAATACATATATTAGATGTTGTAGGAATCCTAAATGGTCTTATAATAAAAACCCAGAGCCAGATATCAGAGTGAAAGCTGAAAGATCAGAGAAGCAGAGCAAGCCACAGCTACCACCTCTTACCTCACTAACTCCTCAGCCTGAAAGAGCTCAACTTCTTTTCTCCTTCTGCCTTATTTTCCTTTTCCTGCCTCGCCATGTCACTTCCTGTCTCAACTTTCCTAGTGCTGGGATTAAAGGTGTGTGATTCCTAAGGGCTGGAATTAAAGGTGGGTGCCACCACTACCTGGCCTCTATGTTTAATCTAGTGGCTTGTTCTGTCTTCTGATCTTCAGGAAAATTTTATTAAGAGTACAAACAATATATTACTACAATTAAACAATGAGTAATTCACTATTTCTTTTACATTCCTCATTTTGAAAAATTAAAGAGTGTGTGTGTGTGTGTGTGTGTGTGTGTGTGTGTGTGTGTGTGTGTGTCATTGTGTATTGGGCATATGTACTTGTTAGTAAAGATGTGTTCACATGTGTATGTGGTAGTTTGAATGTAATTGCCCCCCATAATCTCATAGGGAGTGCACTGTTAAGAGGTATGGCTTTGTGGAGTGCATATGGCCTTGTTGGAGGAAGTGTGCCACTGTGGGCATGGACTTTGAGGTTTCCTATACTCAGGATACCACATAGTGTTTCAGTTGACTGCCCATGGCCTGCAAGATGTAGGACTCTTAGTTATGACCCGAGCACAAATTCTGCCTATATGTCACCACTGTTGCTCCCCACTGTGACAATGGACTGAACCTCTGAAATTGTAAGCAAGCTGCCTCAATTAAACGTTTCATTTATGAGAGTTGTTGTGGTCATGGTGTCTCTTCACAGCAATAAAAACCCTAACAAAGACAGAAGTTGATATCAAGGACTGAGATTTTGCTGTGATAGGCCTGACCATGTTTTTGTTTGGAGTAGCTTGGACTTTGGTACTTTGAGTGAGGAATTCAGTAGAATGATTTAAGCACGGCTTAATGGGCATACTAGTAGGAGCCTGGAAGACAGTGGTGCTGAGTGGGATTTGATGAACTGTCCAGAGCTAGATCAAGAGGTTTCAAAGGAGAAGAATTTTAGTCTGTTGCATAGAAGTCATTCTTGTGATACTTTGGTAAAGAATGTGGCTGCTTTTTGCCCTTGTCTGAAGAGTCTGCCTGAGGCTAAAGTGAAGAGTTTTGGATTAATTCTGTTGGCAGAGGAAATCACAAAACAGCCTAGTATACACTCTGTTGTATGGTTATTTATGTTAACTCTGATGAAGATTTATAATGAAAAGGAGCAAGGGGAGCAAGGAAAAATATTTGAGGAGAAAAAGAATACCAGAATGTGGAATAGAGGTAAATTCTGTGTTCAAGGAGATAAACAGATTAAGAAACGGCATAAAGGGAGGGTGACCTCAAGGCAAGATCCCACCCAGCTAAGTTTCCAACTTGTGAAATTAAAGAAAAGTTTAGAGCCTGGTGTGGTGGTGCAGACCTTTCATCCCAGCCCTGAGAGGGCAGAAGCTGTCATATTTCTAAGTGTGAGGCCAGCCTAGTCCAGAGATCCAGTTTCAGAACAGCCAGGCGTAGGCAGTGAACAATAGAAAGTTGGTGAACAATAGAAGGTTGGTGAAGATGCAACTGAACAAGAGGGCCATGTTCCAGCCCCAATTAGGAGCAGAACTTGGCAGCTTTGGCCACATGGTCCTGGAGTTAAGGATAGAAGAAAGGCACTATGGAATTTGCTCCTAAGGAAAGCCTGCAAGGCCAGCCATTTGTTAGGGATGTTCCTGAATGGAAGCCTAGAGAAGCCATTGTGTGAAGCTGTGAAGGTGAAGCCTGGATTGTACTGGAGAACCCAAGATGTTAGAGATGCCAGAGTCATGGATACCTGTCCAGAAGAGCTGCTAACAGGGAGTGGAACCAGCCCCCCCAAAAAAGTGTGTTGCAGTCAACAAAGCTGAACAGAGTTGGAGATCTGAAGAGCATTTTGATTTGACCAAAAATCAGCTTGGGAGTTTGCCCAGCTGACTTTTGGTCTTGCTTTGGTCCAGTATTTCTTTTCTATGCTACCTTCCCTGAATTTTGGAGCAGTAATGTATTTCCTGTACCATTATATGTTGGAAGTATGTGATCTGCTTTTTGATTTTTATTTTTACAGGTGATTACAGTTAAGAGATTGCATGAATCTCAGAAGAGATTTTGAACTTTAAACCATTGTTGAGACTGTGATAGACTATGGGGCTACTTAAAGTTGAACTAAATGTATTTTGCATTATGATATTGCTACAACCTTATGGGGATCAGGGAGTGGAATGTAGTAGTTTGTAATTCAAATTCAATAATCTCATAGGGAGTGGCATTATTAGGAGTTATGGCTTTGTTGAAGCAGGTATGGCCTTGTTGGAGGAAGTATATCACTGTGGAGGCAGACTTTGAGGATTCCTATGTTCAAGATACTACCCAGCATCTCAGTTGACTTCCTGTTGCCTACATGATGCAGGACTCTCAACTACCCCTCCATTACCATGTCTACCTGTATTCTTCCATGTTCCTGACTATGATGATAATAAAATGAACCTCTGAGTTGTATGCTGCCACCTTACTTAAGTGTTGCCTTTATAAAAATTGCTGTGTCATGGTGTTTCTGCACAGCAATAGAAATCCTAACTAAGATATAATTACGGACCGAAATATACATTGGCATACAATCACTCTGCACCCTAATTGATAAGACAGGGTCTCTCCCTGAACCTGAAGCTGATCCACTAGCCTGATTTGGCTAGCCAATGAATGTCAAGCATCCTCCTGGCTCTCTAGGCTCAGCCTCCCCCAACCTCCTTCAGTTGTGGAGTTAAAAGATCTTTACCTATCACCCACAATTTTTGCATAGATCTTGATAATCCAAACATTTGTGGAAGTTTTTTTTTTAAACTGAGTAATGTGTGCCCTCAGTCTCTAAATTGAAATTTTAAAGGTATAAAATCCCCAAGAATTTGTCTTATAATTATAAAATTTATAAATTAATTTGTAAAATGTATATTAAGCCAAATAATCAATTATGTATTTTCAACTTTTCTGACAGTAAGTAAGTAGGCATTTCACCTTTAATTATTCTTCATTATACATACATATAAACTTAAGGTACATAGTTACACACACACACACACACACACACACACACACACGATACAATGATTACTGTGGTTTAAACAAATACATCTATCACATTACATAACTAGCGTCTTTATATTAAAAACACCTTAAATTCACTCTTATAATAATTTTTAGCATGCTAGACAATATTGTCTCTAGTCTCCATGTTCTATGCTATATTTTCAGACTAATTTACCCTGCCTAACTGTACATGCGTATCCTACAATTTACTTTTCTCTCTATTAACTAGTCCTGGATCTAGTAACCAGGTATAGTAATATAGCAATTTGTTTCTGTCTATTTGACCTCTCTCGTTATTTATACATGCCCATTGAATAAATGAGCTCATACAGCATACTTTTTAGGCATCTGTGTTATATTTGTCAAAATGTTCTGTAACCTCATCTATATCATCATAGGTGATAACATCTCCTTTTTCAAGGCTGTGTGATATTTCTGTGTGTAAATGTCTATAATAATGTCTTTTATCCATTTTTTTTATTTAAAGATGCTTCACTTATTTACATTTTAACTCTTAATGACTAGTTTTTAAACAATACTCAGAACAACACCTTTCACCTTTTCTCTTGATTTTTTTCATTGGTTTCCATAAGATATAGAATGGGAATTAAATTTAGTGTATTGGCACAGGAGACTGATTGCTTCCTCTATTGTATATTCCCAAAAAGTGATAATTTAATTAATGGCTTATTTTACATAAGCAACTATTTAATTTCTATAGGAAATGATTCTGAAAATGGTCAGTTAAGTTTATAAAAATAACAAAAGCCTTATAAGTTAATAAAGAAATTCCCTGAGGGCTATAATTATTATAAAATATTGAGTTGGTTTTCTACTGACATTTATTCCCTTGAGCTCAGTCAAATATTGACAGGTAGGTGAAAAATCTTTACAGGTTACCAGAAAAAGAGGACTGGGTGATTGGTACAGTGAGTTCTCAGAACTATTAAAATATTTATTCACAGATCACACACCTCCATTTTTACAGTAGTTTATTATGGTGCCCAGGTGGATATATCTGATGGCTGGTAGGATCCTATTCTTCAGATAGAAAATTCTAGGACTCTTTTAGTTGATAAGGTATGATGAATAAATCTGTAGGAATTTTAGTGAGATAAGGGTGTCCGTAGCATAAAGAGAGTGCTGTTACCTTCCTGTCAGCAGACAAGAACACCCAGCCACAGACTGAATAATTTAAGCAAGATAGAGAGAAAAAAGGATATGGAAATGTATAAGAAATGGTACCTCTAAAGACTTGTGTCCATGAGTCTCTGAGGCCAGATTGTCTGACACCCATAATGGGGAAAATTTTGATTTATAGGGGTTGGGCAAGTTTCTGAGACATCTCATTAAGCCTTACCACATTTGGTGGCCTTTCTAGTAGACATTTGTTCTTGGAATAGTAAAGACTAAACAATTTGCCAAACTTCCTCACAGTGACTTTTCAGTCTTTGATGCCAAACCACAACTCAGCATGGCTAAAAAATAAATTTTGACAGAGAAAGACTGATTTGATTCAAACCACCACTTGCATCTTTCCCATGCTTTCCATGAATGGAGGTGTTTCTATCATATTACATAAGGTGCTGACTATCCAAGTATTTCATCTCATCCTGCCTATCTCAGTCTTGAGGCTATTACAACATCAAACACCCATTAGCCTGTTTGCATATACTTCATTTATTGGTATCACCCCAGTATAGGAAGAGAGGTCAGAATCTCACAAACTGAACCCCCATTAACTCTAGGGAAAAAAACCCTAGCATTCTGGCACTCGTCAGGTCCATTCCTCAACCTCTACAATCCAATGGAAAGACAATTACTAGGAGAAGCTTCAGTTTCAGAATAGTCAAAAGTCTCTGTCTTGGTTAACATGGTGGCCAGAGCTACAAGCTAGCCCTAAGATGTACTCTTCAATGGAAAAACAGAAATAGAGTAATTTTATATACTAAATTTGAGACTTTGAACTTGCAGTCTTTCTGATCTACTTCCATTTCCACCAATCACAATATTTCCCAGGATTCTCTGCAGTGTCATGCTTTCTTTCACTAGAGTGAGATATTCAGTATTCACACCACCCTAGTCAGCTGGGAACATCTTCCACTTAGCTTGCCATCCTGGATCCTTTCTTCAGTTGTTGTTGAACTAATTATTCAACTGTCTGATGGTTCCATTTTCCTTTGTGTAACTGTATGAGGAAAAAATCATCATAAAAAGCATTGATTATTGGTTAACAAACAGTGAAAGATGCTCATTTGTCAGAGGGAAGTCCATAAAGCCTGAGCAGATATCAAGAGCAGTGAGGCACTATTGGTTCCCATATTACTGGGTCAGGTAATTTAGGTGATCAAATTGCCAGACACAGGTGTGTCTAGTCTTTAATTAATGTCTCCCTTATCATGTGTGTGTGTGTGTGTGTGTGTGTGTGTGTGTGTGTGTGTGTGCGCACATCTACCATGTGGGGAATCAGAGGTCAACACAAACTTCAGACATCTTCTTCAGTCATGTTCTTTATTTTTTGAAGCATGTTGTCTCATTGAACACAAGCTGTAAGAACCTTACAGTCTCTACTGCCAAGCATCAAGATTATAGATGTCTGCCACCATCCTTGCTTTTTATGTGTATACTGAAAATCAAAAATTAAGTCCTGCCAGGCGGTGGTGGCACACACCTTTAATCCCAGCACTTGGGAGGCCGAGCCAGGTGGATCTCTGTGAGTTTGAGGCCAACCTGGGCTACCAAATGAGTTCCAGGAAAACACGCAAAGCTACACAGAGAAACCCTGTCTCAAAAAACAAAAAACATAAAAAAAAAAAAAATTAAGTCCTCATTCTTTGTTGACAATTGCTCCACTTTCTGAGACCCCAATTTTCATTTTTGGATAATAAGAATGTATTGACAAGAGTTACTGCGTGCTGTTGTGTATTTGATTTTGAAGTTTGAATGTGAAATTGACAGATTATTAAATAGACTTCCTTGATCCGGTGATTGATTTATCCAGCAGGTAATCATTATCAGCCCGTTTAATACCAATCTGGTAGGCATAAAAGCTCCAGTTATCTCAATTTAAAAGACCTGTTGTCCGGAACATCCACATGAGTGAAATGTATTTGTCCACTCCAGCTAGCAAATTCCATGGTCTGTGTTACCACAAAGGATCTTTTGATAGTTGAGTTGTGTACTTCCTGTTTGTACAACCAGATGCCTGGGCCATAAGCAGTATTCCATAGAAAGGTAGCAGTGTAGCAAAGCATGGTTATCTTTTAAAGTTTCTGTTTCAGGATGTGACCTTATTTCAGTAGTTTCCAGAAATACCTTGGAATTTTTAGGGCTGTGTTTCATAACTGTCTTTTCTTATTACTTCTTTTTTTTATATTTCAATATCACCATTTCCTTCTCATTCTTCTTTTCAAACTCTTCTATGGTTTATTTGTCATTATTTTTGTTACATTAATATGCTTACATATATATTTTTAAAGACAGAAATACAATCTTCTTAGTCCCTATGGTATTACTCAGACACACATTTTTCAGAGTAGGTCATTTGGTGTTTGGATAAGCAATCAGTTTGCTCTTCCCCAAGGAAGGCTGTTTCTCCTGTTCTCAGTATTTCTTAGTTTCCTGAAGTTCTTTGTATAGGCCTTTGGCTTCGTGGACTTTTCTCTACACATTTTTTCATGTCTTTTATTTCTGTCCTTGTTCAACTGTGCTGATGATACTTTTTGGATGTGGCTTCTGATATTCCTAGGAGAAAACCTCACTTCAAACTCCCTAATCCTCTGGCCCTTCTAAGTCTCTCTACCCTATATTCAGACTAGTTTTGCTTTTTTCTGTTATATATATACATATATATATATATATATATATATATATATATATATAGTAATTAGCTCCTTCTGTTGCAAAAATAAGTTTCCTTGATGTAGGATAAAGATCCATCTTTGATATTACTTTATACCTCGATAAGTTACTGGGACTGAATCAAACTCCATACATAAGGCTCTTTCTTTCTTCCCAAATAATCTGCAGCCTCTGGGACACCACAGAAAATGAATTGGAGAGAAAAGGTGACCTAGAACAGCATCTACTATTCCCATTCTATTTAGATACCACATATGTTTCAAAGAAATAGTATATATTGTGTAATTTCACAAATTTAACAGCTATACATAATTTATTTATTTTGCATACTATAAACATATGGCATGAGCAAATGGTGTAGTTACATTTTACTTCTCTATTTTTCAACTTTATATACATTTTAAGTATATGATCTAATTAGCAATTTTTCCTTTCCTTCTTTTGCTTATTTCTTTTCTTTTCTTTTTTATTATTTAAATATATTTTGATAATATACTTCCCCCCCCAAGTCTTTCATCATCCTGCCTTCTACTCTCTCTACCTACTCAACTTCAAAATAGAAACAAACACCCAATACAACAGCAAAATCCTCAAAATAAAGCAAACAAAATAAAACCACTCCCAAAAATGAAAAAAAAAGACAAAAGCCACCAAACTGTCATTAAATAAAAGCACACCAAAAATAATAATAATAATAATAATAAACAAAACAAAACTGTGGAGACTATTTTATGTAGTTCAGTTACTCCTGAATATGAGGCGTGTCCTGGAGTGGCAGACAAACATAGTGTCACTCCATTGGAGGAGACTGATTTCTCCTCTCCCAGTAGATATAAAGGACCGTTTTGTTGTTAACTTTATCCTGGTGGCTAGGTTTTCATTCATTCATTCACACATTCATTCACTTTTTTAAAATATAACAAAATAAAATATAGTAAGATAAAATAAAAACTATCATAGCAAAGTTAAACAAGACAAAAGGAACAGAAGGAAAAGAGCCTAAGAAAAGATGCAAGAATAAGAGACCCACAGGTTTACTCACTCAGGAATCCCATAAAAATACTAAACTGGAAGCCATAAGTACAGAGGATCCGAAGCAGACCTGTGCATGCCATTTCAGTCTCTGTGAGTTCATACGCACCTTGCTCAGGGCTAAGTGTTCCAAGATCTCTCATTCTCTGCACAATATCTGGCTGTGGGTCTCTATTTGTTCCATCTACTACAGGTCCTATATTGCATTTTAGCCTTTTCCTTGGCACTAGCTCATCCCGATTATAAAGAAGATTCTCTAAATACTATTTACCTTTATAGGACTATAGAGAAGCTAGGACCTTGGTGACCTTTTCAAATTTCAGAAACTCTATACCACACCCAGCTAATTTTGTTGATGATGCCTTTCATTCCCACCATGCCATGATATGCTTATTTGGTAATCTTGCTACCTGCACCAAACTTTCAGGCAAAATCTAACAGTTATCAGATTTGAGGGGAGAAGTCCAACTACTTAGAAGATAGTAAAGACTGTCACTATGCACTATGCACTATTCTTGGTGAGGAATGGAATTTCACACACCATTTCACATTGTACCACAGTATCAGATTTTTTCAGAGACAACGGCACGGTCAATAAAAGCATTCTTTACTTACAGATAGGAAAGACCCAATACCATCTACTCCATAGTACAGGTATACAAGCAGTAGGTAGTGGATTCTTTCCAACAGCTAATTTGAGGTCATTGGGCCTACTTCCCTGGCCCTTGCCTAGTTGATTCTGAAATACCAAAATCTGGAAATAAGCCTGAGAGGCATTAATTTACATGCTTAATAGAACGAGGGAGAACACAGCCTAAAATAGGAATTATATTATCGATAAAGTGATAACTCCATGCAAACTAAGAAGACGTTGTGTGTCTTAGTTGCTTTTCAATTATCATGACAAACACAATCACCAAGGCAACTTATCAACGAAAGCATTTATTTGGGGTTCACTTTTTAGAGTGTTACTATTCAGCAGCATGATGGTGAGGAGCATGGTAGAAGGTAGGCAGGAATAGCACAGGAGTAGTAGCTGAAAGCTTATATCTCACCCACAAGCATGATGCAGAGAGAGGATGAGAGCTACCTGGGAATGGAAATTGTGTGGGTTTTTGAAAGCTCAAGGCCCACCCCCAGTGACACACCTCCTCAACAAAGGCCACACCTCCCAATCCTTCCAAAACAGTTCCACCAACTGAGTACCAAGCATTCAATATATTAGGCTGTGAGGACCACTCTTATTCAAACCACCACAGTGTGCTTAGTAAAAGATGTTTCAGACTAAAGTTCTAGTCTTCCTTAGCTGAGAATGTGATGAAGTTCTGTATGCATGAGACAATGTTTCCTAAAAACCAATGCAATGTTATATCTACAGAATTGTTCAGTAGGTGTCATACTGGCATTTTAAGATGTCTCAAAAATGGACCAATACAAAATTAAAACAGAAATGATAAGGTAATAAAAAAAGTCAAACATCTATTCTTGTTTACTCTATCACTTATACTATTTTCCAAAGGTAACTATTCTTAGAAAATTGTGTGACTTTCTTAATGCATTGATGTAGTATATGATTAAACATATTGATAATAGTGTATAATTTAATATTGTGGTCACAATGAGGCCTTATTTTATTATAGTCACCCCCATACCAAAACTATTATTTTCACAAGAAATTAGCATTACTGTAACAAGGGTGTGTGACTAACCTGTGGATGGAGATATATATCCCGTCATAAGCCACTTTCAAGAATTGTCAGATTGTTCAAGTAAAGAAAGGAAGGAACTTTTAAAGCAAAGCAGGTCAGACCAGGGCAAGTGTCAATTAAAATCAGGTGTAGCTTAAGCAAAATGAAAGAGCACTTTACAAGGAAGTCCAAATCTAGTTACACAATTCATCACAGGCAAGAGGCCAAGCAGAGAATCAATGAAAACTGGTTATGATCAAGGTGGATTCAAGGATGGAAAGATATAGGAGAGAGTAAATTTTCAGCAACAATTTTTACTAAAGTCATGGATGACATCTTCATACCCAAATTTCCTTAAGAGGGAAGGTCAGAGATATCAAAGCAAATGCTATACAATTTTTAGATGTTGTCCATCCTATAAAAGTGTAGAAATAGTTATAAATAAGTTATATGTGTCAAAGCAGTTTGAGATAATTTAAAGATGATAATATGGAAATGCTGGGGAAATTGGGGAAAAGGTAGCCTAATTATAGAATTACTTTTTCTGCAAAATAATGGAGAAATAAAACGAGCACCCCAAAAGACTGATGCAAAGTCTGAAGCAATCACGTGAATACAGTCATTTGAGTAGTTTATATTTTAGTTAAGTATTCAAATAATGCAATTATTACTGGTACTTTTTAGGTCAAATAATCTTAAAAGTTATAGGTGCGGTAAGCAAAAACAATTTTAAAATACAATGAACATGTTAATTTTCATCGATTCCTATAATACATTTCCCCATGACTGGAGGTGCTTTCTTAATGATTGTCATGTTCCAAACTTTCCTCCCATATTTATAAAATCAAGAGATTGAAATAGATTATCTCCAGTGTCCTATCTGGGAATATTGCACCCACCACACAACTCAATATTCTGACAATTGTAGGGTTGAGTGCTAATGAATATATATGTTCTTAAAATAGTTTAACATTTATATCTCCTAGGCATTCACAGGTTTTGAATTTCATGTGTTTTAGAAACATGAGAAGCCATAAGTGTGTAAATATCTGGGAAAATATCTTTCAAAGCTCCTATAACAGAAACTTCTGAGGTTTACTTGAGTAAAATCTTTGCCACTCTTTGAAATGTAACTATGATCACACTAGCCATGTCTCATTAACCAGTCAAGTCAACACTATTTTCCCATCTCCAATAATGAGTCCAACAGATGATGAGGTTCAACTTTGACAACTAAGTCTCTGTCCCCTGGAATAGTTTTGCCTTTCATCCATACATTTTTCCCCTTAAATAACTTAGTTTTGGACAATGACTGAGATATTTTCAAGTTAGGGCAACTTCCTCATTGGGACTGTTTGTACTGAGTATAGACATTAGATACTATCAGATGACAGTAAACAGGCAACATTTAAATAACGGAGGAGAAGAATTTCACTCAAAGACTGTAAAGATATGATCTGACTGCAATAATTAATTTAAAGAGTACAGGAGACATGGGTAGGGAACACTTCAAGGTCGAGGCTTTTTAGAATTATCCATTTAAATACAAGACTTATCCTTTTCCCAGAGGTGAAACAGGCACACCTGCCAAAGAGAAGGATGAATATCATTTTCACTTATTTTAACTGGCTTTATCTTTCTTTTTCCTTTTAATTTGCATGTCTCCTTCCATGAATAAATTCACACAATTTTTCTTACTGCTAAAGGATACCAATGTTTATGATCTAATCAAATGTGACTGTTGCCTCAACTGGTCTCTCATTCTGCTTCCAACCCTTTTCATAGCATGCAGAAATACACATTAGACTATCCCAAAATAAGGCCATAAGGTTTGAAACTAGTCAAATGAAATCAACTGTGGTTTCGATGGTAATTGTATTATCATCATAATTATTACTATGTGTTAGATATACTCAAATACTGTAAGGGCTTTATATGCATTAAAACATGTACAGACCTCACTACATTCCTCTTTGTGGTAACAGCTGTCATCCTCATTTTTTTGTTAAACAAACTTAGGCACAAAGGTGTTCTGAGGAGACCAAGATGCTGCCAATTACAAAACAATACACACAAAGTAATTAACCATAAAAAATTAATGAAAGAACAGTTTGCAAAGCAGTTGGTGGGGTTAAAAGAACAAGAGTCAGTCAGCACTGGGAACCACTGGGATGCTGCAGGACTTCAGAGAAGAAGCAATCATAGAGAAATGCAGCCTCAGAAAAATATATAGAGGGACAAAGATATAGTGAGGGGGAAACATTGTCCTATCTGCCTCTCCTTTTGCTTTTTATACATGCCTCTCAATCATCAGACATCATTTGCAGAGGCCAAGGGAGTTCAGGTGGTAAGTTTGCTTTGGGTGTATCTGGCAGGGAACAGGCAGATTTACAAATGACACAAGTTTCTCAGACTGTTTAATCCCAAACACTTGGCTATGTATAGAAACTGATATTAGCTATATGCTAAGAAACCACCATGAGGTCACCCAGGCAGACAATGTGACAGTATCAACACTAAAACAACAAACAAACAAACAAACAAACAAACAAACAAATAAATAGGTGAGTGAATGAATAAATAAATAAGTAATCTTATGGACCCCCTAGTTGTTCCAAAAATTTGCTGACCAGAGTCACTTCTAAAGCAGAATAACCTTTACTCTGTGTTTTAGTTAATTGTACTGCTATTGTAACCAAATGCCTGTCAGAAGCTACTTAAAGAAGAAAGTGTTATTTAGGGCCCACAGTTGAGGGCACCACCCTCAAATGCAAGGTAGAAGGGTCATGTTGCATCTGCAGTTAGGAAATAACAGAGAAGGGGGGTAAATGTGTGTTCAGCTTTCCCCTTTCTGTGCAGAACCTGACTCCAGCTCACTGAACTATGCTGTTAAAGTGAATCTTTTCACCCCAAATGACCAAATCTAGGATTTGTCTTAGAGAGATGCTCAGAGATTTGTCTCCTTGGTGGTTCTAGGTGAGGTCAAATTAATAGCCAATATAAACCATCACACTCTTAGGTATTCCTAATTTGCTCATTTATACACTTACTGCCCAAATCACACAACATACTAAATGATCCAAATCAACTTTCATAAGTTTCAACCACAAGACAGTTGCAGGATTCATCTTTTTACACAACAACACTTCAATTATCTTTCTTCACTTTGAGAGCCTTGGTGAAATGGAACTGATGGATATGAGTACCGTTGCTGGTTATGTATGCACAGCTTTAGCCAATGGTGTTTCAGTCTTGGTTTGTTTTAGTTGTTCCTAAGTATTGTAGTAAACTAACCTCCCAGGTAGCACTGCTCTAGTGCTAAAGCCTGAACTATTACCATTAACAAACATAAGTCACAGACACACAGCACTGGACAATTATGGAACCAACTGTGACTCATTTTGGACAAAACCCAAATAATTATAGCAATATGTAACAACCAACCAAGTAAAATAAATACATCTTTACTAGAGGAAAACAAACTGGATAAATAAAATTTTAATGTAGAAGAAAGGGAAACTTATCTGTGTAGAAGAATTTCTTCCAATAAATAGAAGACATGAAAGACTAGAAAGTCATCACTATGCAATTTCCTTCCAAAAATCTATTCAGAAAAGTTGTATCACTGAAGATTATCCCCCCCAAGCTGGAGTGCAAAGGCAAGATAAGAAAATATGTATCCACATTTTCACAAAAATATTCCACTAACTTACTCAATGAAATAATTGAATGAAATAATAAATAATGAAAATAAGCCAGGAATGGCAGTTCACACTTGTGATCCTCCTACTCTGGAAGTAAGGGAAGCAAATTACAAGTTCATGACTAGACTGGTCTACCTACATAACTACCAGGCCATGCTTGGACAGCATAACATCAGCCTGTAACTTAAGAAATAATTATGTAAGTAAAATGATAATTAAACATGAATAAGGTAAGATTCTGCCTTAGCAAAGTTAGCTTACACAAGGCAAATGCTCACTGTCATGTCTTATCTAGGATTTCTCTTCACAGTTCTATGTAGCAAGCATTAGAAATGTACCACCCTACTTACAGAATCTGACATAATTATCAAGCTAACACTGAGAATGGTATACTCAAAGTTTTTGTAAATGGAACAGGAAAATATATGTGAGGAGATTAATGTAGATTAAAAAATAATAATTCATTTGAAAGCACGAGAAACAGCCATGTAAGTCAAAAGCATAGCTGAAGCTGGGTAGTGATGGCACTCGCCTATAATCCCAGCACTTGGGAATCAGAGGCAAGTGGATCTCTGTGAGTTTGAGGCCAGCCTGGTTTGCAGAGCTAGTCCAGGACAAGCTCCAAAGCTACAGAGAAACCGTGTCTCAAAAAAAAACAAAGCAAACAAACAAACAAAAAAAAAAACATAGCTGACTGGAAAAGGATCAGGCAATCACTTGCAACTAATCAATTTTGAGGAGAAGACATTGGAATAAAATTTTTAAATGTAGTTGAGAAAATAAGCAGAGGTGGTATAAATTAACACTCAGGGAGCATTATAATAATTATATGCATTGAATTTGAAGATCTATAAGGAATTTATGATTTTCTAGTAAAACCTAAATCCAAAGGATTCCTTTGAACATTTAAGAAGATTGATTTATAGAGCGTGTGGGAGCAGAGAAGATTCTATGGGATTTGTACAGTGTCAGAATTACACAATAACTTACATGAAACCCTTTGAAAATGAGAAAGAGTATGGTGTGAGGAGCAAAATCTCTGCTTCCTTCACAGATATGAAAGTTTCCTTAGATAATGTATCAGAACTTCAAATGAGAGGAAAAGAAGAAAATGAAAAGCAATGTCAAACAGCACCTGATGATGGCTTGGCAGCTAAGAGCCTGCACAGCTCTTGAACTCAAGTCCAGTGCCCAACATCCACATCAGGAAGCTCAAAGCTGCTGGGAACTCCAGTGCACCAGGAGCTGAAGCCTATGGCCTCTGCAGGCACTGGCATTTGGGTGTGAACACCCATATACAGACACATTCACACATAATTAAAAATATGTGCAACATTAATGAAAGAAACAGAGGTCATGAATTAGAGAGATCAAGGGCACATGGGAGGGCCTGGAGGGAGGAAAGGAAGGAGAATAATGGTGAAACTATTTTAATTATTAAAAAAAACATTTAAAATAAACCACTTTCTAAAAATCCAATGGGAATAGAGATTTTTTTTATTACATTTGTGTTTTAATTTTACACATCAGCCATGGGTTCCCCTGTCTTCCCCACTCCCGATCCACTCCCCACCATCCCCCAACCCCTCCCCTCCATTCCCATCTCCTCCAGGGCCAAGACTCCCCTGGGGATTCATTTAAACCTGGTGGATTCAGTTCAGGCAGGTCCAGTCCCCTCCTTCCAGGCTGAGCAAAGTGTCCCGTGTAAGCCCAAGGTTCCAAACAGCCAGCTCATGCACCAAGGACAGGTTCTGGTCCCACAATCTGGATGCCTCCCAAACAGTTCAAACTATCCAATTGTCTCACTTATCCAGAGGGCCTGATCCAGTTGGGGGCTCCACCGCCTTTGGTTCATAATTCATGTGCTTCCATTAGTTTGGCTATTTGTCCCTGTGCTTTTTCAATCTTGGTCTCAACAATTCACACTCTAACAGACCCTCCTCTTTCTTAACAATTGGACTCTTGGAGCTCCACCTGGGGCCTGACAAAGGATCTCTTCATCCACTTCCATCAATTATTGGATGAGAGTTCCAGCACAACAGTTAGGGTGTTTGGCCATCTGATCACCAGACTAGGTCAGATCAGGCTTTCTCTCGACCATTGCCAGCATTCTACAGAGGATGTGTCATTGTGGGTTTCTGGGGACCTCTCCAGCACTTTGCCTATTCCTGTTCTCATGTGGTCATCATTTATCATGGTCTGTTATTCCTTGTTCCCCCTTTCTATTCTTGATCCAGCTGGGATCTCCTGTTCCCCTAAGCTTTCTTTCCCTCAAACCTTGACCTTCATTACTCCCACTGTTTTCCAGGTTGTTCATGTAGATCTCATCCATTTCTCTGTCATTGGGTGATCCTTGGGTCTTTCCTAGGGTCCCGTTTTCTAGGTAGCTTCCCTGGAGTTGTGTAGCAGTCTACTCATCTTTGTTTTACATCTATTATCCTCCTATGAGTGAGTACATACCATGTTTGTCCTTCTGAGTCTGGGTTACCTCACTCAGGATGGTTTTTCCTAGATCCATCCATTTGCCTGCAAACCTCATGATGTCATTGTTTTTCTCTGCTGAGTAGTACAACATTGTGTATATGTACCATATTTTCTTTATCCATTCTTCAGTTGAAGGGCATCTAGGTTGTTTCCAGCTTCTGGCTATTACAAACAATGCTGATATCTGAACATACCTGAGCAAATGCCCTTGTGATATGATTGAGCATTCTTTGGGTATATGTCCAAGAGTGCTACAGCTGGGTCTTGGGGGAGATGGATTCCCAATTTTCTAAGGAAACGCCATATTGATTTCCAAAGTGGCTGTACAAGCTTGCATTCCCACCAGCAGTGGAGGAGAGTTCCCCTTGCTCTACATCCTCTCCAGCATAAGCTGTCTTCTGTGGTTTGATCTTAGCCATTCTGACAGGTGTAATGTGGTATCTCAGAGTCTTTTTGATTTGCATTTCCTGGATATTTAGGGATGTTGAGCAATTCCTTAAATGTCTTTCAGCTGTTTGAACTTCCTCTGTGGAGAATTCTCTTTTTAGTTCTATAGCCCATTTCTTAATTGGACTGTTGGGCATTTTGATGTCTAATTTCTTGATTTCTTTATATGTTCTGGATATCAGCCCTCTGTCAGATGTGGGGTGGGTGAAGAGCTTTTCCCATTCTGTAGGCTGTCACTTTGTCTTGTTGACCATGTTCTGTGCTCTACTTGTTTCAACAAGTCCCTTTGATTGATTGTTTCTCTCAGTGTCTGTGCTACTGGTGTTATATTTAGAAAGTGATCTCTGGTGCCAATGTGTTCAAGACTACTTCCTACTTTCTCTTCTATCAGGTTCAGAGTAAATAGATTTAGGTTGAGTCTTTGATCCACTTAGTGCACGGTGACAGATATGGATCTATTTGCAGCCTTCTACACATTGACATCCAGTTATTCCAGCACCATATGTTGTAGATACTTTCTTTTTTCCATTGTACAGTTTTTGCTTCTTTGTCATAAATTATATGTTCATAGGTATGTGGGTTAATATCAGGGTCTTCAATTCAATTTCATTGGTCTTGGAGCGATCAGGAATACAGGAAACATACCTAAACATAATAAAGGCAATCTACAGCAAGCCAACAGCCAATATCAAATTGAATGGAGAGAAACTCAAAGAAATACCACTAAAATCAGGAACAAGGCAAGGCTGTCCCCTCTCCCCATACTTATTCAATATAGTACTTGTAGTTCTAGCCAGAACTATAAGACAACATAAGGAGATTAAGGGGATACAAATTGGAAAGAAAGAAGTCAAGCTTTCCCTATCTCCAGATGACATGATAGTATACATGAGTGACCCCAAAAATTCAACCAACGAACTTATACAGCTTATAAAAACCTTCAACAACATAGCAGCATACAAGATCAACTCAAAAAAATCAATAGCCCTCCTATATACAATAGACAAACAGGCTGAGAAGGAAATCAGAGATACATCACCCTTTACAATAGCCACAAATGATATAAAATACCTTGGGGTTACTCTAACTAAGCATGTGAAGGACCCATATGACAAGAACTTTAAGTCCCTGAAAGAATAAATTGAAGAAGATGTCAGAAAATGCAAAGATCTCCCATGCTCATGGATAGGCAGGATTAACATAGTAAAAATGACAATCTTACAAAAAGCAATCTACAGATTCAACACAATTCCCATCATATTACCAACACAATTCTTCACAGATCTGGAGAGAATAATACTCAACTTCAAATGGAAAAACAAAAAACCCAAAATAGCCAAAAGACTCCTGTACAATAAAAAATCCTCTGGAGGCATCATGATCCCCAACCTCAAGCTCTACTACTGACCTACCATAATAAAAACAGCTTGGTACTGGAATAGAGATATTTTTAAAGTGAAATTGGATATATACTGTGAAATTATTGGCAGTCTTTAATAAATCAAAACACCCAAATCAACTTAGTGCAAAATAATAATGTACTGGGACATCAAAAGAAAACCACTATTTTTTAGTCTTGGACTTTCAGCAGTTAGTTAATTCAGTTTTAGGATTTGTTAATAGTTATAAATAAATCATAAAAACTAGAAAATATGTATAAACAGTTTATCCCATGGCATGCATATTAAGTGCTCAGTATGTGCGTGATTAGGTTTTTCAAGTAAATGTATGAGTCTATATAGTTCCTTCCATGTTCTATAACAGATAAAAATATGCCTTTACCTGTAGTGATTCAATCAGTATAAACATTTGTATTGAAATTACATTTTTATAATATTTCCTTTGTTTTCTTATCAAGCATTTTATAATACAGGATATTTAAAAATGTCAAGGTCAGCAAATAGCCATTTTGCTAACAGATTTTGCTGCTGAAATGTGAATTTTCCTAGCCAGTACTCCATGGTGTACAAACACAATAAAAAATACTCCGTTTTGTATTTCCTGGTTTATTCTCAATTATTTACTTGGACACTAAACTACTAGCCAACAACATTCAAAAAACAAATGCACACATGTAGATGAGAATACATCACAAAAATAGTGACAAGTGAAAGGAGATCTGAACATATGTTAGTCCCATTTTGTAGTTATGTATTTGAAAACAATGTACAGAGACAAATGTATATGACAAAAATGTATATGACATATAGAAATATAACAAGGTATCAAGTTTTATGCTGAACACTTTCATCCACTTGAAGTTGAGTGTTATGCAGGGTGAGAGACAAGGATTGAGTTTCATTCTTCCATATTTAGCTATCCAGTTTGAACAGAGCCATTTATTGAAATGCAGTCTTATCTCCAATGTGTACTTTTGGCTTCTTTTTAAATTACCAGTTGGCTCTATTAGTGTGGGCTTATGTATAGATCCTTAATTCTATTCTTTTGGTCAACAAGTCTATTTTATGTCAGTAACATGCTGGTTTTATTACTGTAACTTGTAACATAACTTGAAATGTGAGATGGTGATATGTCCAACAGTATTCTTATTTTCCAATGTTGTTTTGGCTCTCCTTGGTCTTTTGTTTCTACATGATGCCTTTTCACAATATTAATTTTGCTAATCCACGGATATGGGAGTCTTTCTATCTTATTATATCTTAGTAAATTTCTTTTTTCAGTGCCTTGAAGTTTTCATTGTACAAGTCTCTCAATTACTTGGTTAATTTATTCCAACATATTTTGAGACTATTGTGAATAGTATTGTTTCTCCAATTTTCTTTCTCAATATGTACGTAATTTCTATCCAAGAAGGCTACTAGCTTTTGTGTGCTAACACAACAGTTAATAATAAAAACCTGTTGCCTTAATTATGATCACTGTCATGTTATGCAAACTGTGACTGAGTTTTAAATTTGGCAAAGCATCTGTTCTCAACACAAACTGTCAACTAGAAACTGAAACTAAAGCACACTGAATTGATTCTAAATTAAGGTTTTACTACAATTTTTTAACATGGAAATGTAAAATTTCCATTATTTCCTCTACTAATCCTTAAGGAAATAACTTTGTTCAGGAATTTTAATTTTTCCAGTTTGTTACTCATTGCTGAACACAGTGCACAGCATCCTGTCTTAGGTGGAGTTTCTGTTGCTGTAATAAAGCACCATGACCAGAAACAACTTGAGGGAAAAGTTGTTTTATTTTATCTTACAGCTTATAAGGCCGTCATCCAAAGAAGTCAGGGCAGGAACTCAGGGCAGAAACTTGGAGAGGAACTGGAGCAGAGGCCATGGAGGAATGCTGACTATTGTCTTGCTCCCGTGGCTTCTACAGATTGCTTTCTTATAACTTCAGGACTACCAGTCTCTGGTGGATAAGTCCACCCTCATCAACCATCAGTAAACAAAATGTGCACAGGCTTGCCCACAGGCCAATCTGACAGGGGCATTTTTCTCAATTGAGGCTTCCACTTCCAAAATGATGCTGGCTTATGTCAAGTGGACAGAGAAAATAGGAAGTAAAGTCTACAGACAATATATTTTTAAGTTAATAAACACCTACCAAAAACATATATTCCTACAAATTTAAAGGAACCTAACAGGGTTTTTCATTAAAATAAGCACCTCTTTGTGAAAATAAAAATAAAATCCTCACCATTTATTTCCAAGGTCTACACTTACGTTCTATTTTATTGTCTTTAAAACCTGTGTTGTCCTAAGCTATTTTAAATAAACCACTGGAAATCTCAGTGTAAAGTGAACATTTTCCTTTTGTTGGTTGCTTCTTTAAGAATAGCCATCTTTCATTTTGAATGTTTAGTCTTCTTCTGAGTTCTTGTTCTCTCTTTACATCTTTACAGCTGCCTTTTGAGTTTGCTTTGTTTCCTTTGTTCGTATGTTTTAGTTTTGTTCTCCAGCTATTCATATATTCTACTGAATGAGTGTTCCAGAAAACATCATCCTCAAACACAGGGCAGCTGCTTCCAAATGTTAAAGACAAACTAATTTCCAAAGTAGGAGCTCAGGGTCAAAGAGAAGTTCTGAATAATATGACATAAGAAGTAGTGAGCTCTGCCACATTTACTCCTAAAGTAATAATCTTAGTTAATTACACTTGCTATTAACTCCAGAGAAACTACTAACTTGAGATCACTTCATTCTCTGACCAATTAATACACATGTATCAGTCCTCAATTTGCATACCAGGAAAATAACTAAGATATTGAGTCATACATGATGAGTCGTTAATTATTAAACAAAGAACACTTTGGTTCAAAGGGGATAAATTATATATAAACATTTATTAGGTTCAATATTTGGAAATTTTATTTTATTGCTAAGCCTTTATTTTCTTTTTATAATTTGATGTAATTTAGTTAAAATATAATTACAACATCCTCCCTTGCCTTTTCTCCTTCCAACCACTGCCATTCACCTCCATCTCCTGTTCAAATAGACAACCTCTTTTACTTTGATTATTGTTACATATACAAAAAGATACATAGATATGTATACTTCCTGATGAGTCCATTTTTGGTTTTGTGTGTACATGAGTTCAGAGATGACATTTCCATGTGGATAACCAATTTTCCCACTCGGCAGTCATTGTCTACAGGTTTTATGTCTAAACATGGGACTCCATTAGATTTCTCCCTTCCTCCATAGTATGTCTATCAATATTGTCATTGTTCAGTTCTTGTGTAAATGGGCATTTCTGGGAGACACAGTCTTATAGCCAACTTCCTGATCATCTGGCTTTTACAATCTTTCTGTCTGCAATTACATGCTGTTCCCAGAGTCTTAGGTGCAGGATTTGTGTTGAAGATGTATCCTTCAGGTCTGGGCTCCCCATGCTCCTATGATATCTACATTGTGTCCAGTTTTGGTTTTCTATAATTGTCTCAATTTGCTATAAATAAGATATAATTAGGAAATATGCTGGCCTAGTAAAGTAGTAGTAATAAGATCCATGACTTCTCTAGAGCTTGGTGTTTGGTTAGGTTTCAAGGCATGATTTCCTTCCTGTTTAGTGGACCTTAAATCCAATTAGAGCGCTTTCAGATACAGCCAACATATGAATGTCACAATGGAACCTTCAGGGTTATCCTGCCATTTTGGTGAACATATTCACATTCACTTCTTAATTAAACTTTATGTGAACAACTATTCTTTTTTGCTTTCTATTATTTTATTTTCATAGTGGTATCAATACATATGTGAACATTTTCTGTCTCTGGGTTTTATTATTGAAAATGCCTGCCTTCTTTCTTTTTACAACTTGCTGATACTAATGCACTGTAGATAGCAGCAGCAAAGTTTGCATGTCTTGTCAAAAACAGAAAAAACTAAGTTTGGTTGGCTTTACTTGTTAACATATTTATATTTCAAAACCCTTGCATCCTTTGATACGTTGCTTGAGTAATGGTGTTACAGAAGTTGAAAAAAAACTGTATTCTTATTTTACTTTTTTTCATATCTCTTGACAGGTTATATATCAAACATAACACACGATCGCCCTTACCTGAGAATAAGTGTTTAAACAAGACTTTTTTTTTTTTTTTTTTTTTGACAAACCTATCTTCTTGTCAGCTGCGTTCATCCCCATAATGAACATCTCTAACCTGGAGATTGGTTTAATACAGTTTTATAGCTAATATGCAGAGAGAATAACAGAGTTTCAGGACTTCTACAGATCAATCTCATGGTGACTATTATGGAGTTTCTCCAAAGTGCAAAGCAAGAGTTAGGTAGTAATTGTCTCTATGCCAAAGAAAAAGGAATCTTGCATTTTGTTTCCCTCTTCAATGCTGCCTCTGGGATCTGAGGAGAGCTTTCTAAATAATTTACAGTGTGAAGACTGCTGCTTTGCTTGACAACTCTTTTTTAAAAATGAGCTATTCTCTTGGGTTCTTCTTTAAATCCATTTTTTCACATTGACAAAAACTGAATTGGCCTTGACATTCTAGGAATAAATGCTTTAGTCTTAATAATCAAATCTATAAACAGAAGGAAATTGACAGTAATGCAGCAAATAATAAACATGGCTTTTATCATTTAATTTATTGTTTAATCATCAATACAACTATTATTATTACAGTCCACATATTTTGGAAATATTTTGGCTTAGTTTAGTTCTCAAATATTCCTTCTTCAATAATGGTCTATAAACATGAGTATAATCACTGAAAGGTCAATTCTGAATTTCAGGAAAGAAAATGACTGTGCATCTACAGTTAAATAAATACATAAAATCTGATTAGGAATTTGAAATATAGGTGATAACTTTATCACCAGTTTCTCCTTTAACTGGGAGAAGCCATTGCACTTTTTCTGACCATTTTTTATTTGAAAGTTATTATATTCATTATTTTAATGTGCAGATTTAAAAAATGCTATTTCTGTCTCTTACAGAAGTTTTCTTTTTTATAAAATAGAATGTGTCTTGTAATAAAGATTCTATGTAGTCCATCAATATTCACTTATTATTAAGATCCTAAAGCCCTGGCTTGGGCTGCACATTTCCTTGCTCTGTGTGTGTATGTGTGTGTGTGTGTGTGTGTGTGTGTGTGTCTGTCTGTCTGTCTGTATCTGTCTATATCTGTGTATTTTGTGTATGTGTTTCATGTTTCAGACCTCATAGTTTGTATGTTCAATGACTATATTGCCATATGCAAGCATAAATATGTAAGCCTCTTTCAAACTCACATAAAGAAAAAAATGCACTATGGGTTGGAGTCTACTGCATCACACACTGAAAAGTGTTGCTTTACAAGAACCACCACTTCGTTTGCTTTTAAATTGGAGGAATCCTTTTGTATTAGAAAGTTTTCTAAAAGACCCAAGGCAAATCATATGAGAACAGTAGATGAGCATTTTTTTTCTTGCTGGTTCTGTTATCAAGAAAGAAAGTGTAAAGAGCACTGGCTGTTCAATAGGCCATCATGAACAGGGCAAAGACAAAGTATATAATGTATGCACTTGTATGGTTTTATTTTTCTTTCTAGAATTGTGTGTATTGTCTTACATTCATTCTAGTTAGGTAGCAAGAGTTAAAAATATTTCAGAAATCTTTTCTTAATAAATTGGCAAATCACATGTAGGTTTTCCCCAAACACAGTATAGAAATTATTGTTTGACTTTTCTAAATTTCTATGAGAAAAAGAACTTTAGCTAATATATTTTACGAACAGCACCTGGCCTTTAGGGGACAACATGGTTGGACTGAACCTACACAGTTATATATTGCATCCCTGTTTAATTTACTAGCCACCTGTTCCACTATTACAGGCTGATTGAAAAATTAAAATGCCATCAACATATATACAATATCTTGTACTTTGGGTTTTCAGAGGAATTTTTCAAAGTGGATAAAACCTTTGGTGTTGAAATTAAGGATTAATAACTATTCACAACTTTAAAGATTAAATATAAATTTCATCTTTAACATTTCATTATGTCTTTAGCATAATATATTTTTATCACAAAAATCTAAAATAAATGAAACAAAAAAAGCCAAGAATCCCCCAGAACTTTAGTCAGTTTATTGCCAGTAGAAAAACTACTGCAACACTTGAAACTTCACTTTCTTGCCTCAGTTCAAGAACACTGTAAGTGCCAAAAGTAGCAAGTGCAATTTCCATGATGGTGAAATAGCTGTGAACACCTTGGATGAAAAGCAGTAGTTTGTCAGACACTGCTCTTGGCTTTCCAATAAAACACCAAGCCCTCCTAATTGGAATAGGTTAGGGACCCTTTCTACTCCCTTCTGCAGGAGGTGGAGGTTACTTAGGCTTACATCCCCAAAAGCCCATTTTTTAGATCATCTCAGGAAAAGGAAGGCAGGGAGGAAGGAAGGGTGGAAGGAGAGAGAGAGAGAGAGAGAGAGAGAGAGAGAGAGAGAGAGAGAGAGAATTCTCAATTGTAATACCATTAATTCTTCAATTAGAGCTGTTCACAGAGTATACCCATGCTACAAATAACTGTTCTTTCTCACTTTCATTTGACCAATTGTGTACATATTTACATACATACATACATACAGAGAGAGAGAGAGAGAGAGAGAGAGAGAGAGAGAGAGAGAGAGAGAGAGAGAACAGGAGGAGCCATGGTTAATCATGGACACATACATATGTCAGGGTATCCCAGAAGAGGTAGACATGTGATTACTGCTTATGATTCCTCTTTCTGCAGTTTCAACTATTAGGATCATTTTTACCTTATGCCATAGTCTGGACTATTTTATTGGTTATTCTCTGGAGTGCTAATCTCCTATAGGATGACAATGTTCAGAACAAGACAGCTTATCATTAAGATCTCTGGACTCATTTGCTTAAATCATGAGCTTGTCTATTTCAAACATTGTATAATGATGCTAAGAAAAAAAATACTAAGCTATCTTTGCTAAACTTGCCTAACATGTGTGATTTACCTCATAATATACTCAAAGATTTTATTTTGTGATAACCTTCAAGTGGAGCATCCCACTGAAAGCAGCTCTTCTTGTAACACGTGAGCACTTGACTTGTATAAAAATGGTGCTGTCCTGATCATCTTTTGAGAGTCTAGTTGCCAGCTTCTATTCATCCAAATGGTGATTCCCAGAATGGCTTCCAGTTCTGGCAAAGAACAGTTGTCTATCTTACCCTATTACTTGGAAATTATCAGGCCTTGGCGAGAGATGCTAAAACAGAGAGTGACAAATTCTCTGGAAGCATGTTTTGACTTTAAATATTGTCTATTTTGTTTACTCATGAGACAGAATGTTCATTTGAATTATGTAAAAAATGTCTGCTTGTTTTCTATAATTTAGTTAAAACATCACTGAGAACAGAATATAGAGTAGTTATACTTAATTGTCCTTTCATTAACTACTAATTATTTAATAGCAATTTTCAAATTTCTTACAAATACAGACTTACGTATTTCTCACAGCCTTGTTATGAAATACTATTTTTCCTTAATATAAATAAGAGAACTAAGATACATGACCTTTCCTCATCAGGAAAATAGCTCCTAAATACTGGGATCGGGTTTTGAATTCGACAGATGACCCACATTTATAGTGTTAGCCCTTTGGATCTCTTCCTATTTTCATGGTGTAACCTAATGTGCTTACATTTTCCACCCTAATAATAAATCAAAGCCTTTGGTTTATGCATGTGTTTAAGTGACTAAATAGTTCATTTGAAGACATGGCCAAAAATTATTCTGTATTTTGATTAATGGTAACTTAAATGATCATATTATGAATCCAATGTTTCTCCCACACTACTTGCATATCCTTCACGTATGTTCAACTACATAATAGTTTGTTTAAACTATGTCTGAAGCCACACTACTTAAAAGAGCAGCAGTATACAAGTTATGTAGTTAAATAGTTGTAGAAATGAATAACTACTAACTTGTTCATACACAATACCCTTTTAATATTAATTTTCTAAGAATTTTGTTCCCGAGCACACACTTTTACACCATTTATATCCTTCCCTCTCCCTACACCATCTCTTCATATTATTTCTCCCCATGCTCTTCTCCAATTCATGACCTCTTCAACAGTTATTATTATTATTATTATTATTATTATTATTATTATTATTATTACTGTGTGGTTATCTTCCTGAGTCCCACTGATGTTGCCTGCACACACATAGACTGACCACTTAGGCTTAGGCACTCCATCAGGAGGCTTGTACCTGAAAACACAATAGCCATTGGCTGTCTTCATCTGGGCTAGGGCCCGTTTTATGTATTGTGATAGCTGCATGTCTAATTGAATTATTTTACATGTAAATATCTAGTTTTCCCTACCCTACTTGTTGAAGATGCTTTCTTTACTCCAGCATATGTCTCTGGCATCTTTGTCAAATATTAAAAGGCTGAAGTTATGTGTACTCATGTGTGGGTCTTCAGTTTTGTTACATTGGTCTACGTGTCTGCCTTTCTGCTAGTAACATGTTATTTTACTACTATAAAATAATTCTAATATATCTTGAACTTTGAGTACCAATGCTTTTTTTTTTTTTTTTTTGGTTTTTCGAGACAGGGTTTCTCTGTGTAGCTTTGTGCCTGTCCCGGATCTTGCGCTGTAGCCCAGGCTGGCCTAGAACTCACAGAGATCTGCCTGCCTCTGCCTCCCAAGTGCTGGGATTAAAGGCGTGCGCAACCACCGCCCAGTCCAATACTTGTAATATTATTTTTTCCTCTCGGGGCTGCTCATGCTATCTGAGGTCTTTTTGTTCCATATTGATTTTAAGATGACTTTCTTATATGTCTGTCAGCAATGTTCTAGATAATTTGATTGGGACTGCATTGAATCTGTAAATTGATTTGCATATGATGCTCATTTTAAAATATTAATTCTACCAATCCATTAAACATGAATGTCTTTTCATTTTCTAGTGTCTTTCTAAATCTCTTTCTTCCGATATTTAAAGTTTTTATTGTAGAGGCCTTTTACCTCCTGGGTTGCTTTTCTACTGGTTAGCTTTATGTCAACCTAACACAAGCTATAGTCCTCGGAGAGTAGGAAGTCTCAGCTGGGAATATACCTCCAGAAGATTCAGCTGCCAGCAGACACGCTTGTAGGATATTTTCTTAACTAGTTATCAGTGTGGGAGGGCATAGCCAACTCTGGGTGGTACCACTGTGAGCTGATATTCCAGGTTGCTATAAGAAACATGCTGAGAAAGCTGTGAGAAGCAAGTCAGTAAGCTACAATCCTCTTTGCCCTCTGCCTCAGCTCCTGCCCCTTGATTTCTGCCATGTATGAGTTCCTGTCCTGACTTCCTGTCCTGACTTCCTTCGATGAAGAACAGTGAAACAGAAGCAGAAGCCTGATAAGCCCTTCCTCCCCAAGCTGCTTTCCTCATGGTGCTTTCTCACAGCAATTGCCATTCTAATTAAGAGAAATTGTGTGGTATTGCTGTGACAGATGTGACCATGTTGTTTTGTGAAGGACTGTGGAAGGATTTTTGAAATGCTGGTGTACAAAAGCCATCGAGTGTTGAGAACTGAGTTCTGTAGGAGCTTAGAAGATGAGATTGTTGAAAGAGATACAGACCATGCCTGAGGCCTGGCTTGTGATGTACCAAAGGGAAGTCTCTTAAAAACTCGATCTGTACAATTGCATATCTTTAGGTAAGAATCAGTAGTTCTGGCGAGCTGGAATAGAAGAATCAACTGTGATCAACAAGATACCAGAACCAATGAAACCTTTGTTAGTGTGGGATAATCCTTGCTGGTCAGGTGGAGCTGATAAATTAGCAGTGATTAAGACGAAACCAGAAAAGCTGAGACATCTTCTTGGCGGGCAGCCAAAATGAACAAATAGTCACTCAGGGGCTACTGGTTTTGAAGGTATGAAGGGGTCATAGAGAGCAGCTGAGGCTTGGCACTGTGTGGCAGGCCTGGAGCCGCTAAAGAAAGACCAAGAGAGACCATTGGTGAAAGTGCAGTTGCAACAACAGACCCCAGCAGTTTGGAGATTCCAGAAACAGTTTGGAATGGAGACACCCTGAGCTTAGGAGACAATCGCTGGGGTCTGCAGAGGGTGAAGCTGGAGAAGTGACCCAGAACCCTTGGAGGAGTCTAGGTAATTGTGAGTGGATTACAGACATGGAACACTGGGTTCTCTACACTGTTAGAATTCCGTTTTGTGCTGATTTGATTGTCATTATACACTGATTCTTCTCTCTTGAAATAAGAATGTGTATAACTTATTGTTTACTTTGTAGGACCTGATAGCTGAGGAACCTTTGTTTTTTTGTTTCAGGATTGCAGAGAGGGTGAGACATTTTTATTCTTAGCATTACAGCCTGGCTAGGCAGAGATCCTTTTCCTTGAGCCTGACATAAGGCATAGCTCACCCATTGGTGTAGCCTGACTGATCAGCAAACGATAGTTATTTTCCTGTCTCTGCCTCTCCACTGCTGAGATTCTAAGCACAAAACACCACCCCTGGCATCTTTCTGTGCATTCTGGGAAGCAGACTCATCTTACAAAGCAAGCCTTTTACCTACAGAGCTGTTGCTCTGACCCTCTGCTGGAGTATAGTATAGTATACAAGTATCATACAATATACAAAGCTAACATTTATCCTGTCTCACAATTTGCTGAGGCTCTGGAATACTAAGTGCCCAAAATAACTTTAATTTTTATCAGAATTAAATACCCTCACTAAGCCAACCTGACTTTTATAAAATAGCAGTAGTTCAATTCCCAGAATTTTTCATTAGGAAATACCTGTCATTGTAGACGTGTACCTATAATTGTTTAGCTCCCATCCATTAACATATGCTTGAGATGGAGAGGTTTTTTAATGTTTCTATTCCTCATTCTGCCTAAAAGCTCAATTTTTGATGACATATGTGGACTGTCTGTTTTTTATATGGTTTTGGCATTTTTTCATCTTACTGCTTTTTTATTTGCTCATTTTAATTTTGTTTTTGTGGGCGTTTTGAAAGTGAGAAAGGGAAGAATAAAATTATGTGATTTGTGGTGTGGGAAGAGTTACTTTCTTAGAGGAGTTGAAAAAGGAAAAAAAAACATGATGAAAATATATGTTATGAAAAATGGTTAAAGAAAAACTGCACAGAGAAATATGAAAATATAGTTAACTTACCTTTTTCAATGTAATTTTGAATTAGCATTTTTATTAAGAAATAGTAAAAACTGTGTTTACTCAAACACTATATATAGAAGCTTAATTAAAATGAGATCTTGTATAAAAGTGACCATACAAAGTGAAAAAGATATATTTTTGCAAGCATCATTTCACCATATGCACTTATATCCATCATCATGCTGTACACCTTACATTTATACAAATTGAGTTATAAATTCTACCACAGTAAAACTAGAGAAGGCACAATATTCAAAGTAACCACCTGTTGGTTAATCTGTCAATGTCAGTGTGAAACTGTCTTATCTGGTTGAAAATACATAGGATCAGTCATTTGAACTTAGTTTTATTTAATTTGAAAGCTGTCTCCAGATGATGTCAGGTATTCAACTTGTCCTTAACAAATGCATGCCCTTATTTTTTAAAAATTCGGAAATGCTTTTTTGAAAATAAATGAGGTGAGAGAATGGGAACCAGATATAATTTTTGAGTGTACTCTGTGAAGATACACAGTACGGGTTAAACTACAGTTAGTTACCATAGCTCAAGCTACTTTAATAAAAAAAAATTGGCATTAGAAAAAAGAAGCCATTTTGCTACAATATCAATCTTCTCTGCTACAGGTCTGTTTATATTGTTAATATAGTCTTGGTTTATCTGTGGTAGTCTGGATAAATGAAGAAATATATCCTTGTCTTTTTGATTTTCCAACTCAACAGAGTACATGTTTTTAAAGTATTCATATATATATATATATCTTTGGGGTCTTATAATGTTCTCATGTTCATTTTGCTTGGTGAGTTGAGACCATTGAGTTATTATTGAAGCTGTGTGTAAGTTGTAGTCATTTTTGTTTTCTACTGGTTTGTATTTTTACTTGTGGTTTGTTTTTCCAGAAATTACAGTTTCCTGAGAGAAATCTGTCTTTCTAGAGTCCTGGCTGTGCTTATTCCTCTCTTGCCTCCACTATTCTGTTTGGCATTTTGGTGGTGGTGGTGGTGGATGTGAAATTTTTTAATGGTGTTTAGGTCATGGAAACTTTTTCCTTCTAATTCAACTACAGCAGATAGTTTTGCTAACTACATTAGTCTAGGTTGGCATTAATGAGCTTTTACGGCTTGTTTCATTGTTCAATATTTTCAGTGTTTTCTAAAGGGAAGTCAACTAACAAGCCGTTACTGCTGACTGTGTTTCTCATTAGCACTTAGCTTATATTCAAGTATTTCAGTTTTATCACTTTGACCAAGAGTCTACTTGTTCATGGCGTTTGTTTGTACTTTTCCTGCCCAGATAATGGCCTTCTTGACTCGGTGGGAAAACATCATATCTTCTGGAAAATTATTGACAGTCATCTCCTATCATTCTTCTTCCCAGTTTTCTTTCCTTTTGTTTGTCTTCAATTACACATATTTGGATGGTTCATCGTGGTACATAGGTTTCTAAGACTGTTCTGTAGCTGTTACCCTAATCTTCCTATGGATGTTGTTTTTTTAGAATATACTGATTAGGTTTTTTTTTTTTTTTCACTCCATATCATGATTACTTGTAACAGACAGAAATAGAGAGGCAGGGGTGGGGAGGATACTGGTCCAGGTATGGGCATTTGAAGCCTCAAACTTACCCCTTTATCTTGTCATGGTTAAAGATGCTCATTGTTGATTGTTGAGATCCTTTGCCCATTTTAAATCATGTTCATTTCCTCTTATTGTAGAGTTATTCATATATTTTAAATATTATCCTCTCATATATGTTTTGAATTTCCTCCAATCCATAAATCATCTTTTCACTGTTTTTTTTTCTCTGTACCATGGAATTCTTTAAAATGTACTCACCCCTATTCATTTATTTTTACTCTTGTTGGCTATGCTGTTAGAATCCAATCTATGAACTCATTCATAGACCAATGTTATAGATGATTTTCCTTACATTTTCTCGTGTGTGTGTGTGTGTGTGTGTGTGTGTGTGTGTGAGAGAGAGAGAGAGAGAGAGAGAGAGAGAGAGAGAGAGAGCCTGCCTGCCTGCCTGCCTGCTTGTCTGTGTTCCAGGCTAGACAAGACTAGCTATATCATAAAGATTGATCTTCAACCTTAAACTCACAATACTTATGCTTCAATCCTCCATGTTCTGAGATTATCCACATGTGTCATCAAGTCTGGCTAATAATACAGGTTACAAAGACACCCAAGAGAGGATATTTAATTCATGCTGAATTGAGTTTGATAATTGAGTTTTCAAAATGGAAACCAAAGCCACCTACACAAACTTTACTGTCATGCTGAATTGCAAACTAATATGGGAGACAGATAACTTATATTTATCAAAGGATAAATTCCAAAGTGTTTGTGAGAAGCCAAAGAAAAAAATTCAATAGACATCACCACAAGGTTATAGAAGCAGAGAGGAATGTGGGTGTGATGGTGCATACCTGCAGTACAGGTGCTCTGAAGGTTACAGTTAGAGGACCATGAGTGAGGCCATAGTGACATCCGTAAGAACACTCTGCTCCCAAACTCAAACTAAAGAGAAAAGAAAAGCTATAATGGAGGGGAAAAAAGACAGAATTTAAGTAGAAAATAGTTAAAATTAGATGATGAAAAATTGATAAGGTCAGTATAAAAACATTACTCAATTTATTGGCACACATAAATATTTAACTTAAAAATATAATATATATATAATTTGCACAAAGTTCTCAAAAATAACTTTGAAAACTGGAGAAGACGTACTTTGGTGAAATTTTATTATTTCTATAAAGTCATATATGCAGAGTAGTACAGAGAAAAACAAGAAAATTGTATTGGAAAATAAATCCAGTAATGCTGTAACAAACTGATCAGCTGTTTGCTAGCCCCATTTCTGAAATTAGAAAAAAACTAAGACTTGGACATAGGAACAAGTATCACTGGTTCTGAAGCTTTCCATAGCCAGTAGTGGACTTTCTGTTTTATACCCTATGATCTTTCCACCATTATTTGCATCTTTCTATAACTCTACAAAAATTGACAGAATCTGTGGTTATAATAATGTTTTTTATTGTGCCATATCTCATAAATATCAGAAGTATTTTTAAACCAATTCAGACTGCATATGGAAATTTCTTCCCTTAAATATAAAGTTGATGAGTTGCATATAACTACTGTTTTTCAAACATCATTTGTAATTTCTAGATTATCGAGATATATTCACTAAACAAGTTTAAAATTATATAATATCACTATAATTGACTAAGATCTATTAATTATATTTCCTTCCACATGTGTGAAAATAGTGTTTTGTTCTTCTAACTAACAGCTTCATGGAAGCCAATACAGGCACGTTGATGAATTCATAATAATTGTTTCAAAATCATTTTAGGTTTTCTTTTTAAAAATAAAATGTATGTTGGATGCTGGTGAGATGCCTGGGTGAGTTAAGCTGCTGAGTATCATGTCTGATGGTCTGATTTCAATATGAAAAATCTACATGGTGTAAAGAGAGAACTAACTCCTCCAAACTGTCCTCAGAGATTGTAAAAAATGTATCCAGTATCTAAGCTTTCAGTTGTTTCATGTCTAAAATGAAAGAAATATAACTGATAAACTGTAAGAACATTGTATTGGTCTCTGTATCCCGTGAGTCATCAGAATACTTTTAATTAATTCAAAACAATACTGAGTTATAACATGTATGCAGTTAACTTGAAGAGCAAGAAAGGGCAGAAAAGAAAAAACAACAGCAAGCAAATAGCAAAGAGAATCTCATTTGGCACTTGCATTCTATTGTAGGTTTCTATAGAATGAATTTGCTGCTTACAAAGAGCCAAATGAAACCTCTGAACTCAAGGAAAGAACAACGAGAGATGACTTGTGCCACAGTGCTCTGTTCCCACCCAATTCTTACAAGGGTTCAATAATAAAAGCACTACAGAACCATAAACCAGTTTCCCTTTGCCTTCATGTGCAACCAGCCAGCTACATAGGTATTCTGACAAACTCCATATTAAGTATTTAGTTCTAATCCTATGGGGAAGATAGTTTCTGTCTTCTGGAAACATGGCAGTTATGAGAATAAAGTAACATGATTTCTTCTGGATATTATAGTCTTATCATTTTGCTCTTTTATACAATACAGTTTTCAGTCAACAATAATCTTTAATTGAAAACAAATAATTTTAAATACTTAGCTTTGGGGCCTTTATTATGCATTGGTTCTTTTCTTATCATTTATGGCCCTTTGAAACTAAACTCTATTATAATCTTAGCTATTCTTTATGATGTTTTTTTGGTCAGTCATCCAAAGATTCCTTCAGGACAAATAGAAATAGGTAGTGGTTGTGGGAATTGAAATAATTAGGTCTGAGACACCTGGCTCTGCAATACTTCCTAGAACAAAATGGTGATGTTTTCCCATGCCCAGGACAAAAGGAATGGCAAAGTACAGGCAATATGCAACCTCAGAGCAGGACACTTTTGTAGCTGCAAAATGACTGACCATTAGAGTAAGTTTAGTGGGAAGTGGGGCAGAGGATTTCATTTGCTTTGCCAGTGAGAAAACTGAAGTTTAAGACTTGCAGAAAGGTATTCTAAAAAGCACTTGTCTTGCTTGCATGGGAACCAAGAACTTGAATACCAGAGTAAATCAGTGTATAGATAAATAGTTGAAAGGTTTACATCACCTGGCATGTAGGACTGATAGCTAGTTTTATGTAAACTTCAAACAAGCTAGAGTCACTGAAAAGGAGGTAACCTCAGTTGAGAAAATGCCTTCCTAAGATTCAACTGCAAAGCATTTTCTAATTAGTGATTGATGGGAGAGGGCCCAACCCTTTGTGGGTGGTGACATCACTGACCTTATGTTCCTGGGTTCTATAAAAATGCAAGCTGAGCAAGCCATGAAGAGGAAAACTGTAAGCGACACCTCTCCATGGCCTCTGCCTCAGGGTCCTGTCTACTTGAGTTTCTGTCCTGACTTCCTTCAGTGATGGACTACAATGTGGAATTGTAAGCCAAATAAACCCTTTCTCTCCAATTTGCTTTTAGTGTTTCATCATAGCAATAGAAACCCTAACAAAGGTAATCTGTTCAGGAGAACAAGTCCCAACTACAGTACAATAATGTTATCAAAGAATATTAAAATCTAATCTATTTTATTTCTCTGACACTTGACTTTTAAAAAATAATATTATAATTATAATGACCTGATTTTTCATTAATTGTTATTGTATGTATATTAGAATAAATAAATGGATGAATGGATAGATGATAGATAGATAGATGATAGATAGATAGATAGATAGATAGATAGATAATGATATTCCTAAATATAACCTGCTCAGTGTTCATTCTGTATAATGTTGCTTGCATATGCTTACAAGGCTGACCACTTGGCACTGGGAAACCAGAAGGTGTGCTCTTCCCAATGTGTTTTTGTAACTCAAAAAGTAAGTGGCTAGTGAGATGGATCATCAGTCAAGAATTCTTATTCCACAATCACAGACCAGATTGGATCCTAACACTCATGTAAAAAGTAGATCATCCTACATTAGTCTATAATCCTCTTCTGTAAGGCTCAATAATTGGAGATGGGGGTCTCAGGTTTAGGAAGATTTCTTGGAGATTATGTGCTTTTATGCGAAGTTACAGTCAGATAGATGCCCTTCTTCAAAAAACAGGTAGAGAATGATAGAGCACTATTTCTGAAACTTTGTCTTTAAATTCCACAAGTATTAAAAGCATACACACACACACACACAGACACAGAGAGAGAGAGAGAGAGAGAGAGAGAGAGAGAGAGAGCAAGAGAGAGAGAGAGAGAGAAATCTAAAACTCAAAATGTAAGAACAAGGAGAAGATATAGTTCATGGAATTTGAAAGGTCGTAACTAACTGTAGGTGGTTTAACTGCATTTCACTGAGAATCTTTTGTCTTAGAACCCTTAGACATTCTTGAAATTGGTTAATATTTTAGAGGCAGAGGTCTAGCTATATATATAAGATCTCATAATCTTAATTCACACACAACCAAGTGTTTCTTAAAGCATCCATTCTGGTTAGTGATTAACTTCTGGTGTGTATTCAGGAACCTGTTTTTTGTTTGTTGTTTGTTTGTTTGCCCACGTTTTTAGAGTAGGTTTTAAATTGTTGCTACAACTTGACTGTGTCTTGGCTTTTTTTCTTCCCAGGAAATCCAGTCTTCTTAAGGTTTCCTATAACCACAGCTTTGTTAATTTAATAGCCATTGTTTTCTGATCCTATCCTAACTGTAGAAAAATTATTACTCTCCTTCCTTCCCACAGAGAGTCTTCCTAAAAGACTGTATGTTACTTTTCATCTGAACAGACACCTTAGGCCATATGTTTATGTGAAGTCTGAAGAGTGGCCACAGTTATCCATCTCTTGGGGGTCAGTAAAGAACTGGGAAATAAAGAGAAATGATACTCCTTTGAATCAAAGCGATACTTTTCCTAGGCATAGAAAACCTAATGTATTTCTGACCTTGATTGGGCAGTTCATTTACCATCTCTTACTACAATCTCAAGACAGGGTACACTATATACTTAATTATATCTGTGTCAAGAGGTAATTCCATCTCAAAAATTAATTTTTGATGCTTTGGAGTCATTGAGCATTAAAAAATATTATCACACAGAAAAAGCATGTGTGGCCTGTCACAAACATTATGAAATTATTGACCTTACACAGCTTCATCTGCACGACTATTGATTTTTTTCTGCCTTTATTTTGACATTTCATATGATTTCATCTGAGATTCATCACTGTGGAAATGTCAGGTCTGAGGATGTGCTTTTATTGTTTGGGAAGAGCAATCTTAGGCATGGTTTACTACTTATCTATTAGAGGGAGTAGGCTGGAGTCATCTGTGTTGAAATGACTTCAGCACCAAGTTATCATACCTATTTTCCACAGCTTTCCAGGTCGCTTTTTTTTTTCATCAAAGAAGTAAATTGAATTGTCACTGTGGGTTGCAGATGTCCATAATTCCTTAGCTTGAGCTGAAAATACTTAGCTCATAAGTACTTTAAATTGAAGATGTTCTCAGATATATATGATGAAATTAATTCTATGGAATTTCTGGTAGTTGGTAGAGTGATAATATATGCCAACAGATTTTCAAATACCAGTTACTCAAGACTCAATAAAAAATTAGTGCTTTCATGCCATTTCATCTTTTAATATACTGCACTGTCTAAATATTCAAGTAGATACTTGTGATTATCTTTTCTCCTTTCATTTGCCACTGTAACGGGAAACAACAATTTTAAACATCTATAATTGGATCTCTTTCTAAACTTCGATTTGAGAATAAGTTTTACATAGTTAGCTTTTCCAAAATGACATTTACAATTTGTTTAAAACAACAGGAACAATAACAACAACATCAATAGTGAATAATTTCTTTGAAAATAGATTGACCTACGGTCTAGGGATGTAGCAGAATCTTGTTTGTGTGTGTGGTTGGAAAGTGTCATCCTTGGATTCACACAGTGTCCTGTGTTGTATTCTTAGAACGGAGAAATAAAAGAAAGTTAGTTAAAGAAAGCACAATAAAATAATTTCTGTTTCATTTATTGATAATGTGATTCTCATGACTGGAAAATGTTACTATAATATGCTATAAAGTACATTGAAAGATTCATTTCATGTAAATCTATAACTTAAATGTTTGCACTGTCTTAAAGCTAAGTCATTGTAATAAAGTGCAATTAAATCTTTAAGGGCACTTTTCTTTTAACTGAAAGGAAAACTCAAGTTTTTAAAGAATGTTTAATGGTTTAATTATGGTGTTTGAGTCAGTGAAGAACAATTCCCCTAACGAGAGCTAGCCTGCATAATGACATTCTACATTGTTTTATTTAACTAATCAGATTTTTCTTTCGATGCAACTCTCTTTTACATATTCAGAGCAGATGCACTTATACTAATATGTGTATTAATGTTAATTGAAGATGTTCAGGTGGATGACAAAGGAAAATAGTCTCCTCAGAGTATCATCTTCACTTGTAGTTTGAAAAAAGAACTTTCAAGGACTGCATATATAAATTTGAACAAAATGCTCTCCTCCACATGTCATGATTGATCTCATAAGCATTTGATCATGCTCCTGAGAATGTCTCTGACAAGCATTTATGTCTCACAAAAAGAACTCAAATAACAAATAGAACTTTAAAAAGAAACTTTGCATTAATTCTGAAGTGTAATTTTGCTGTATGATTGTAGGATAGTTTAGCAAGTTAATTAATTTTGTTTAGAATAAATTCATTTGACAAAGTAAGGAATGATAGTAGAGAACAAATGTATAGACATAACAGGAAAAAACAAAATAAGTAGGTGAAAAATCTTACTAACGGCCATGTGAATTAAACTCAAAATACTGCAGAGTTACTTGAATATGAGAAATGAAGGAAGAGTGGGTGAAGAACTCATTGGTTAGTTTCTGGGTCAAATGGTCATGGTAGACAGACCAGTACCCAGCTGGATTTCTGTCAAGAGACTTTTTAAAGAAAACACTCTGTCCAGGAAACACAAAATATCTAGAACTGTTTGTGCCCTCTGGAATACAGAACAGTAGAAATCGCTCCTCCAAAGCATGTCTGAATTCTTTATTCAAACCTCCACATATAGAAGATATTTTAAGAGGCCTGATAAAATTGCAGAGCAAAAGGTCTGTATTGACGCCAAGCAGAATAAAACTGCAAAGAATTTAAGTGTTCCCACAATGGTACCACGGGGAGGACAAAACACAGTTTGAAAGCACAAGAGAAATTACAGTTTGATACTTCAGCAGACACATAAAAGGCTCAAATAGAACTGAGAAATGGTGTAGCCACTGGAAATGGCTTCTTGAAATAAGAAGATTCAATGACGTATTGATTGAAATGTAAATCTGAGGTTGTTTATCATTCATTTGATCTATGATCTGAAGTAGGTTTTTTTTTTTTTTAATTTCATTTTGTTTTCTGTTACAAAAGAAAATGTGGGTTTGTTTTGATGGTGGCTGAATGGTCCTCCATAGCAACAGAAAGCTTTGAGTGCTAAGAAAGTTCATCCATTCCACTGCATGCTCCCTGTGTGTTCATGTGTATTCCAAGTTCTTCATCATACAGAGTCCAAGAAGTACACATCTCAAGGTGTGGGGGAGTGACCAAAATGTTATCTTTGCTTCTAATACTTATCTCAACCTCTGAGAGCAAGAAAACCCCATTTCTTTTGAGTGTCACTAGTCAGTTTTCACATTGCTGAGATGTGTTTCTTTTATTTCTTGGGGGAAAGACAAGCTTTGAGACATGTTCTGGCTACATATCCCAGGCTAGACTCAAACTCACAATCCTCCTGCTTCAGCTTTCTATGTGCAAGGCATGTGCCACCACATTGGGCTCTTTATGCATGTATTTGTATTAGCTATCATTTTAAAGACTTTTAAATAAAAATTATTAGTTGAATCTACACTGATATGTCATGTCTTTTTTCCCACACACACATTAAATATATGTTTTATAAATTAAATGTGAGTGTTCAAATTCCACCATTTTTATCCTCAGCTGTTCCTTTGGAAAGAGTATCACTTTCGGTTAACCATAATCCAGTAGAGGAAGGATGTGATAGTCCAGCTCCTGCTTTTTCTATTCAGTGATGCATGATGTTAAGCAATTCACTTACCTCCTCTGCATCTATTTCTTCACCTATAAAATGAAATAATAATAATGAAATCACATGAGGAATAAGTAAGTTAATCATGCTATTAGGGTGCCAGGGTAATTATGAAGAGTTGGAGCAGATGGAGCTACTTAAAGAACAGAAGTTTATTTCTGGTTTTCCTAGAGGCCTGAATTCTAACATTGAACACAGGTACTTGGTTTCCTCTGAAGCTTGGCCTTGGCTAGGAGATGGTTATCATTTTGCTGTATCCTCCTCATCTTCCTGTGCATACAAACCTCTGGAATCTCAAAGTTTAAAAATACTCTGATATGAGGAAATAATCTATGACTCTCACTCTAACTAAGCCACTGCCTTTAGAGATCCTGTTGCAAATGTATTTTTTGGACCTGGGATCTGGTGATTTAATATATCAGTTGAGTATCATCACTCAGCCTGTGACATCCATGGTGGGGAGGAACAGACATAGTGCCACAGGCCTACCATCATGGCACCTAGGAAGTGAGACAGAAAGAGTGTGAGTTCAAGGTCAGGTTAAGGTACATGTTGAGACCTAGTTTCAAAAAGAATCAATAGCTTGGGATGTCACTAAAAGGTAGAATGCTGTCTAGTTTATACATCCTCCTCCATCCCATCTCCAGCAGTCTCTCCCCTGTATCCTCTTAATGGCCCTAGTACCTGGTAAGTAACACTCAGTGAAGTCAGTGGTGATACTGATATTCTTTCTCCACGTCAATCTTCCTCCCTTTCACTTCTGATAATTGTTGGTATCTTTCTCCTATTTTATGAATGAATAGATAGATAGTCAACCTTTCTTATCATCTACAGATAATTTCAATTTTGGATTCTAGAATTTGGATTCTGTTATAGACTGAAAATGAAGCTGCACAGGTCCATAGGTTGAACGCTTGGTCCCAGATGGTGTCCTCCTTTGGGGAAGTGCTAGAAATTTAGGTAGCAGTGTTGAGGTCACGGCAGGCCGGTGTGAGAGCCCCAAGATTTTACTTGGCCCCCTTCTGTGTTACTCTTTCATTCTCTTTGCTTCCTGACAACAACTATGAGGTAATAGCTTTTCCCTCCATTTATTTCTGCAGCCATGATGTTCTCATTGCTTCAGGCCTAAAGTAACAAAGACAGACATCTTGGGGCTGAAACCTCTGAAACTACACCCTAAAATAAGTTCTTCTACCTGTTAAGGTATGATTCTCAAGCTAATGTCAGTGTTGAAACAGCTGATGGATAAGCTTTACTTTTGCATATTTACCTTTAAGTCAGTTTTCTTTCTGATAATCATCTATGAATATTTCATTATTTCATAACAGAATTTTCAGCCTCCAGGGCTTTCCCATCATCTCATTTATGTTCATTAAAGCATTTGTTCTATATTATTTAAATTGCAAAGCATTTCCCATTACCACAGTCTATTTTATTAGACTTACATAAGATAGTCAAGCAGGATGATGAACCTATGTACAAATTATTACATATATCATACATGGAACACTATCAGAAAAAGGTCATTTCAGACCTGGGATAGTAACAAAATGCTAACAGCTTTTTTTGAGCAATATTCATTGTATTCAGAAAAAATGTCATTCTGAGAAAAGTCAAGATATCACAAATACATCAATTTATAAAATTAATAATAGCTAGAAACATTCACACAGGTGTATTTCAGTCCTAATTCTTGTGTTGAAAATCTGTGTTAAATTCTAATCAATGTTCAGGTAGGGAAAAGCAACTGATACTAAAAAAATTTGTGAGAATTGTGTACAATGTTAACATACTCTAACTTTGAATCTATCAGTTAGCCTGTTTTATTTCATATTTTCAGCATATTGCATTAAGTAAGGTAATTCTGACCTCTACATTCTGAATGAATGGTTCTAACTTTGCAGTGATCTGGCAAAAAGCAAGAAAGTCTACACTGGGAAAATTAACCACCCAGAAGTGGAAAATTACTCTGTCTACAGAGATGGAACTTTCCACAGTCAATTCTTAGGGGAATACTGGATTAAGGGTTCTCCCCTAGAAACCAAGAACACATGGAGCTTCTCCTGATATAAGGAGCCAGAAATGTATGCACTTTATAAAGTTTCAGCTTTTTTAATCTTCAGTCAAGCAGTCTTTGTAGGAACTAGAAGTATACATCCCAAAACAGTAAAATCTTTTCCCAAGGCAAAGGAAAAAATAATTCTGACAAAGCGTGGAACTGCTGGAATAGAAGAAGAAAGCTAAAAACAAACTGACAATATTTCTGAGAGATATGATTCGCCTCATTCAGATTCTCAGAAATTTAAATGTGAGAGATGTCTTATTTTGCATTAGAACTGGAACCAATCCAGGGACATTCCTTAGTGCAGTGCTAAAGAGCCAAGCCATGTGGATCCAAGAAAGAGTTTGTATCAATACTTCCCTTAATATAGACTAGTTTTCCAGTGCATGTGGTGTTGTGGAATATTAGTTGAAGATGTGTTACATTTACTTATGCTGTGGAACATTTGTTTAATGATACAAAGATGTATTGCATTCCTTTGTGTTGCATTTGTTTAACTCTGTGAAGCTGTGTTACTTTGCCTGTCTAAAACACATGATTAGTCTAATAAAAAGATGAATGGCCAAGTTCTAGGCAGGAGAGAGAAATTATCAGGGCTGCCAGATAAAGAATAAATAGGAGAAAAAGAGAAGAGGGAGGATTGAGAGAAGGTGAGAGAACACTAGGGACCAGCCACCCAGCTACACAACAAGCCACACAGTAAATAGTGAAGAAAGGTGTATAGAATAGAGAAATACAAAAACCCAAAGGCAAAAGATAGATGGGATAATTGAAGAAAAGCTGGCAAAAAATAAACCAAGGTAAGTCTGGGCATTCATAGGAAAGAAAAAATCTCCAAGTGATTATTTGGGAGCTGGGTGGCAGGCCCCCAAAAGAGTAGAGTTAAAACCTACAAACTGGGGGTGGGGGTGCAATAGAGGGTAGGGGATTGGGGATGAGAACATAAGGGAATAGGATGGTTGAGCTGGAACAGGGAAGGAGTGGGAGAGCAACGAAGGAGATACCATGATAGAGGGAGACCTCATGGTCAACCTCTGAGAGCAAGGAAACCCCATTTCTTCTGTTGTAACAATAGGCATCATAGCTGGGTATAACTGTTGCTTACTTTCCTTCTTTCGAAGCTTGCATGCCACCTTCTGAAACCATGAAAGCTAGTCCTCAGAGAGGAACGAGGCTTTTAAGTGATTCCCAGTTCATAGACCTCTGAGCCCTATGTCCAAATTTCATGGTGTCCTCATCATTATTTTCTTCCACTTCTGGAGGCAACCAAGGGCAAAAGCAATTCCCTGTAATATTCTGGAAGTATCTTAGACAACACTAACCATCAGTAAACTGCTGCTCCCCACTTAATGTCAACATTTTTGCAAAACAATAATATGTCACGAGGCTCTTGACATTAATATAACCCATCAGTTTTATTGAGCTTTCTCCATATTTTCATTTGCCCTCACTCCATAAATATTTATCACCTGCATATGCTTATATATCCAGATATGGAATAATATCAACACCCCAAGGATTGCTGATGTTGAATTTTATCATCAAATCTCTTTATCTCCTCTCTCATAGATTTAATCACTCACCAATATTAATACATCCTCCATTTCTAAAATAGCCATTTAAAAATAGTCTGTAAGTGGAACAAAGTAATATATGGATTTTAGGAATTAACTTCGTTGACTCTATGTCATACTCTTGAAATTCACCCACTTGTTCATTGTATTTTACTAGAATGATATTCTGTATCACATAGGAACTCAATTGGCTCTCCTCATCATCCATATGCTATAGACTCTTTTGGCCAACTCCACTTTTTAGGTATCACATATAACTGTTTACTTATATTCAATCAGAGGTTATTTTTAGAGACTTTAGTTATCATTTCTCAGGGATTAATGCTCTGTGAAGAATTTTAAACCCTATGATAATTACATGTTGAGGTTTATGAAAAATTGCAAAATCAATTCATAGTGACTATGTCATTGAAAACTCCCACAAGTGAGTAGCGTGGCACAGCTTCTCTGAATCCTGTCGAGCATGTGTGCCATCACCATTCTCTTTTCATTTTAGAGATTACAGTAGGTGTTTCGGTATGTATTGTAATTGGAATTTGCATTCTCCTGATGGCTAATGGTGTGGACTCTAATTCCAGGAGCCTGTTTGCCATCTGTACTCCCAATTGATGGAATGTTTTTTCATGACCCTTTTACATTTTCAAACTGTTTGCTGGTTTTCTAACCCTGATTCCTAAGAAAAATTTAAAAATCCTAAATATGATTCTTTGAATATTTATATGAATACAGATATTTTTGTCTGTCTGTCACTTGTGTTTGTATCCTAACTACATGGATTTTCACAGAGTAAACTATTTTAATTTTGTTAATTTGTCTTTTGAATCTTGTGTGGAGCTTTGGAATCAAATATGAGAAATCATTGCCTATCCCTAAATTCCTGAAGCTTTGTTTTTTCTTTCAATACGTTTTTCTCAACTTGTATAGTTGTGTGATCTACATTAAATAAATTTACATAGATATCAGATCTCTAATTCATTTTTATCTGTTACTGGGTTTATGCAAGGCTTATATTTCTGCATGCGATCTCTACTTAAGTTTAGCATCATTTATAAGAAACTTACATTATAAACTATTTCACTGAATTGTTTCTCTTTCATCAAAACTTTAATAGTATCTGAACATAGTAGCATATGCCCATAGTCCCAATACTTAGCTAATGGAGACAGAAAAAAATGGTAAAGATTTTAAGGCCAGCCTATACAATTCAAAGCCAGCATGTGCAATAAAGTGATACACTCTCAAAAACTTAACATGAGCACACTTATAAGGGTTTCTGAGTTCTCTGTGATGTTCAATGATTTATATGTTCACCTTGCTCCCAATACCACACTGTCTTGATTGTATATGTAGTTAGTCTTGATATTTCATTGTTTCCATTTTTTTCTTCAGAATTTTAAAGTTATATCTAGGCTAGGATCTGAAACATTTTATATAAATTTCAGGATACACTTGTTTGTGTTTAAAAATATTTTTTATTTTGACAAGAATTACGTCACTCAAATAGGTCAACTTTAGAAGGCTGAATTTTTATCATGTTGAGCCTTCCTGTTGATGAACACAGTACACTACCCCATTAGGCACACTTTGATATTTTAACATTTTATCATGTATACCTACAGATGATCTGTGCCTAGAAAGTACTTCATTTTAAGTAGGATAATTGTAACTAGTGTTGAACGTGTAACTTGTTTCCACATCTCTCTGTAAATATGCAATTGGTCATTGTTTATTGTTTATTGAAATTATAACCTGCAATTTCATTATGATTTTAATTTATACTCTTCTGATAGCTGATAATATGGAATATTATTTAATGTCTCTTCAGCATTGATGACCTCCTTTATTAATTAGAGGAGGTCCATAGTGTGTTGTGTGTGTGTGTGTGTGTGTGTGTGTGTGTCTTCCTTGTGATTTTCTACAATAGCAGTGATATTTTCTGCAACAGAGGAAATTTTATTTCTTTTTCTCCATGTTATTTTAGGGCACTTTCCTTGCTTATTGCAGTGAGTGGCTCTCCTATTATTTTGTTGAATAAAAGTTGGGAAAGAGGCATTTTTGAAGTATGATCCTAGAAGGGATGCAATCCTTTAATAGTGGACTGATGTCATCTATATCTTGGTAAACACATTATGCCAAGTTGAATTCATATCCTCTATTCTTACTGTGTTGAAACTATTTTTATCATGATTGGATATTGGGTTTTGTCAGATATGTTTTGATTTTATTTGATATAACCATGTGATTCTATTTTTGTCATATTTATATAGTGACTCATGCAAACTAATTTTCAAATAATAAACCAGTATTCCAAAGATGGAATAAAGAACTTAGAGTATATATCCTTTTTTAAAAAACATTACTGAATTCAACAAATACTCTTTGATAGTTGAAGAAATATTTTTGCATTTAAGTTTACAATAAATAACCAGTTTGAGTTTTCAATTAGTCTTATTTTATTTGTCATTTTTTTTTTTTTGCATTTTGGTAATGTCAGATCCAAACAATGAAGGTGGACAGGGTAATACTTCTTTGAAAAGAAGATAGTTCCTGGAAAAAGTTGAAAAATTTTGGTGTCAGTATTTAAAAAATATTTGTTGTACTTTGTTAGTGAAACCATTTTGTCCAGGAAGTCCATTTTCAGCAAGTTTTTAAAATTATGATTTCAAACTCTAATTGTTATGTGACTAATTGAATCATCTCTTTAATCTTGCTTCCTATTTAATAAATTGTAGTGTTAAAGGAATTAGCTTATTTTTCCTAAGTAGTCAATTGTGTGTAATTTTCCTGACTTTTTGTTTCCAAAGAAACAGCTCTGACTTATCTTATTTTCTCTGTTTCTATTTTTATTGGCACTGACTGATTTATCATTTGATCCGACTATAGATAGGGAAAGTACTCTGTATGACTTCAGTTTTCTTGAATCTGTTTAGATTGATTTATGGCCAATTATGCAATCTGTCTTTTCAAATTGTATATAGGTGTAGATCATTCAGTTTGGGCCATAAAATAGGTGGAATAGAGACTGAACATTAATTTCTCACAGTTCTGGATTATAGAAAATCTATGATTAAGACTATAGCTGCTGTAGATATTGATAAGATCTCACTAAATGTATTGGAGATAGCTCACTTCTCCCTGTTATATAACATTGGAAACAAAGAGGGAAAGTGGAAAAGGGAGAGAGAATGGGAGAGAAGGGGACAAAGGAAGTAAAGGAAAATTAAGAGCAGTAGTCTTGTGGCCTCTTCTCTTTCTCTTCCTGAAATCACATTATGAAGATCCCATCCTCATGACTGCATCACTTCCCAGTGGTTCAGGTGATACCATCACCTTGGATACTAGGATTTCTGTATCTGTGTATGACTATTTGGAAGAATCAGTCCACTCCATAGCAATTCACACCTTGTTTCTGAAAACTTGGACTCTTCTACTGTCAAAGTAGAAGTACTCAAAGGATTCTACAAGCTTTAGTCACTTTTGTATGAGCTCTAAACTCTAAAGTAGGTGCAAATCTTATCCAAATAGTCATCTAAATCAGAAATAAGAAAGACTCAAGCTATGATACTTACCCAGTAGAATTCCTCATTAGTTATGCAACAAGAACAAAAGTTAATGGTAAGACATACTGTATGGGCATATGTAGCTGGAGTTTTCTCCAGTCCTGCTCATGTCCACAGCCACTCAAACCCACGTAAACACACAGAGATTTATATTACTAATAAACTGTATGGCCGTGCCAGGCTACTTGCTATCTAGTTATTATATCTTAAATTAACCCATTTCTATTAATCTATGAGTTGCTAAATGGTTTGTGGCTTACTGGTACTTTACATCTTGCTTCTCATTGTGGCAGCAGAAGCTGGCAGCGTCTCCTGACTCAACCTTCCACTTCCAAATATTCTCCTCTCTGCTTATCTATACTATAGCCCACCTATACTATACATCCTGCCTGGCTACTGGCCAATCAACATTTTATTTATCAATCAATCAGAGCAACACATTCACAACAAAAAGAAAGACATCACCAGCAGGTAAAGACTAGGCATTCATTTTCTGAAAGGGCACTGTAAGAAGGAAGAGTGATTCAACAGAAATCCAAAACCTTGCAGGATGGCTGAACTGCTAAAAGCCTGAGTTCAGGCTTTAGGATGCACATAGTGAAAGAGGAGAAGCCAGTGCTCCCCCACAAGTTGTTCACTGACCTCTGCCCATAAGGTGTGGTACCCCATGCATACACTAAATAAATAAAATATATGTAATATGTCCAAAACCTAGCACAGCCAATTCCACTAGATGATAACACCATATACAGATTGATCTTCTTTAATTTGATGCTGAATCCGCAGGCTCCCAATATCACCTCATGTCTGAGTTGATCAGCCCTCATTTTGACTCAGTGAGGTCTTGCCCATACTGCTGATACTCTGTCTTTGTTTGATAATCATAACCATTGACACTGATGTGGAAACAGACTCCCTCTTTCCCAGGCAGACATACTTTAAGCCTGTATTCTGGACTGAGGTTCCTAATGACTTCAACATTGCTTTTAAGAATCCTTTCCTTCTTTGAAGAATAGTGCACATGAATTTACATCCAAATAATGAGTGTAGTTTGACTTGAGAAATCCAAGAATTTACTCCAAACTGGCAGCATCTTGGCTGCTGTAATGCCATTTCTATTCCTGGCTATTGCTGAAATAGAGGAATAGATTCTAAGATGCATCTATGATCTTTATGTATATTTTTTTGTTAGCCACATCTTTCTGTTCTCTTTGAAAAAAGTTACCCTATTTTTTTCTTTTTGGCATAAATAATAGGTTTATAACTCTTCAGATCTCATATTTGGGTTCCTTTGAGTTAGAAGTTCTGTTGTCAGTTTTCTCTTTCCGAATGCATCTTATTGCAAGAATTTAGGAGGAACACATCTTCAATCCTGTGACTAGAAGTCTTAGCTAAGCATTCAGTTTTATTCATCACAAGTTCTCCCTTCCATCAAACAGAGCAAATGAATACAATACAGGCAAGTTCTTCACCATTCTTCAACCAAAATGTCTTTTCTTCCTGTTTCACTATTGTAACAAGTCTTTTTCTCTGTCCTGCCAGCTTCCAAATAATGACACAGAGACTTCTTTCTAATTATGAAAGCTCAGCCTATAGCTTAGGCTTGTTTCTAACTAGTTCTAGCAACCTGAATTAACCCATTTCTATTCATCTACATTCTGACACGTGGCTTGTGGCTGTTACCACTCCTCCTGTATATCCTGCTTGCTCTGTATCTCCTGGCTTCTCTACCTTTCTTATTCCCAGAGTTTTCCAGAAGTCCCATCTACACCTTATGACCAGCTATTGGCTAGTTAGCTCTTTATTACACCAATCACAGCAATACATCTTCACACAGTTTACAAATATTCCACAACATACTAGTGTTCTCATTTCTGCATGAGACCTCACAAGAATTCCTTCCACTTCTACTCCCTTGTAAAATTCAGACATTCCTGGATGTATTTTCAGAGGTGTGTCCTTAAGGAGGCAATTTGTCCTTGTTAATAGGATCAAAACCATTAAAAGCTCAAAGTTTGGTTACTCTCTTATTTCCCACCATATGAGGATATGTTTCTTGTGTCAGTTTGAACTCATTAGTGATACCCTCTAAATTCCCAAAATATGAATATTATATTATGTAAAGGACAGTAAATTTGCTTCTTGGTAAAATTTAAGCAAAAGCAGGGACATACTTGAATTAATTCTCTTTCTCTCTATATCTATCTATCTATCCATCTATCTATCTATCTATCTATCTCTCAAATAATGAGTATCGTTTGTCTTGAGAAATCCAAGAATTTACTCCAAACTGGTAGCTTCTTGGCTGCTGTAATGCCATCTCTATTCTTGGCTATTGCTCTGTGTGTGCTATTCTGTCATTCTCTACCTATCTTTTGTATGAATCTGTGCCTTCCTGATTGCTATTTTGTGATCATTGTCCCTGTGTCTGTGACTGTATGTTCCTAAAAAAGAGCTTCTTCTCTGTATATATCTGAACTGCAAAGAAAACATCACATGAGAAAGGAATGAGGGATATGTTACAGAAATATTTAATATGTTTTTATAAGAGATTAAGTCATTGACATTTAACTGACACAACTTCCTCATACATACAAACTCTATCAAGCAATATCCATATCTTATCTTCAACATTTATGGTAGATAATCATTTGATAAGGTTGCCTTCTATTTATTTACTGTTTCTTGGATTTACCATAACATACATACACACATGTTACTCATGGATCAGGAGCAAGAGTACATCTTAAGATTACAACTATGTATTACCTTAGGTTTTAAAAGTTGAATGCATGGAAAATAATAGGCAAGTAATATCGGTTGTTACATTTTTCTCTTAAAGGCAGATTAAATAAATAGGCTAAGAACAGAGTAGGGTATCAGTGTTAAGTTCTAGTGTCCTCAGGGAGTACTATCAGTGAAGCTCAATAAAATTCCAGTCTCTTAGAATATAAGAGATATTTTTACCACAATGTGTTGCCACAGTTTCTCTCCCACTTTTACTTTGTAACAATGAAAATGTGGTAAGAGGGCACTCATTACTTACTACACACCAAGCTATAACCTGCACTGTGAGACACTTCCATTATATTTCTCTTCTTTCTTCTAGGCTTTGAGGAAGCACATGTCTTTTCATGCCAGTATAAATTATTGATATCACCCATCTCAAAATTCTCCCACCTCTATATAGTTCTAAACTTGCATTGGCGTTTTTGTTGTGCTAAAAGTATTTCCTATCTCATTGGAAATTTCTGTAAGAACTTTGCTGTTATAACAAAATACCAAAGATGGTATGACTTAAATAACAAAAATTTATTTCACACAAATCTGGGCATTGGGAAGCCCAAGGTCAAGGCACTGATAGATTATGTTCTTGATGGGGTCTCTCTTTATGGCCTACTATCCTATATCTTTTGGGGAGAGATGGAATAAAGCATTTTAACCTCTATTAAGGAAACAAATTACATCAAATGATTCCTCCTTCATGATCTCTTTTCTAAATATCATTTTACTGAAGGTTGGAGCTGAACATGGTGATTTGATATGGAACTTGAGGTACACATTTCTATCTGTAGCTGGATGTTGACTAATAAGTAATCAGCTTTCATTAGGTGGAGAGTTCTCTTGGTTCCCAAATTTGTTTATAATATTAATTTCTTTTAAATAAAGGGACAAAATAATCTAAAAAATAAGTGTCATTCTCTTTAGGGGGAGTTTTTCAATTTTTCCTTATTCTTTTTGATGTTTGTATAAATTTTACTTTGATATTTAGAAAACAAAAATAATAGATCTAAGATTCATAGTCACTTTATATCATCACAAATACTACCTAAGAGCCCATACAACATGATCTATATAGAGCAATACCTATGCTACAGGTATATATATTTATGTACAGAACAATCATATTACTTGTTGTTACATATTCCAAAAACCAGACCCTAATATTGAATTCAAGTTTCAGTAGTTGATTACAGTTTATCTTCTTAAGTATTTTAAGATGAAACTTAAGTTAAATAATCACTGTAATAATCAGAACTATAAGATAAAAAATGTAATAGAAATTGGGAAAATTATTTTTTTTCCAACAATGTCTCACCAGATACTTATATAAAATATACTTAAGGTCCTCCCAGGATGGCCCATGTCCAGGGGGAGTAATGAAGGGCAAGATTTGAGGGAAAGAAAGCTTAGGGGCACAGGAAATCCCAGCTGGATCAAGAACAGAAAGGGAGAACAAGGAATAACAGACCATGATAAATGAAGACCACATGAGAACAGGAATAGGCAGAGTGCTGGAGAGGTCCCCAGAAATCCACAATGATATATCCTCTGTAGACTGCTGGCAATGGTAAAGAGAAAGCCTGATCTGACCTAGTCTGGGGATCAGATGACTAAACACCCTAACAGTCGTCTTGGAACTCTCATCCAATAACTGATGGAAGTGGATGCAGAGATCCTCAGCCATGCCCCAGGTGGAGCTCCAGGTGTCAAACTGTCGAGAAAGAGGAGGGTCTGCAAGAGCATGAATTGTTGAATCCAAGATTGCAAAAAGCACAGGGACAAATAGCCAAACGAATGGAAGCACATGAATTATGAACTAACAGCTGTGGAGCCCCAGCTAGATCAGGCCCTCTGGATAAGTGAGACAATTGAATAGCTTGATCTGTTTGGGAGGCACCCAGTCTGTGGGACCAGGACCTGTCCTTAGTGCATGAGCTGGTTGTTTGGAACCTTGGGCTTACACAGGGTCACATGCTCAGTCTGGAAGGAGGGGACAGGACTTGCCTGTACTGAATCTACCAGGTTTAAATGAATCCCCAGGGGTGTCTTGGTCCTGGGGGACATGGGAATGGAGGGGAGGGGCTGGGGGGAAGGTGAGGGTGGTGGCGGGAGGGGGAAGGACAAGGGAACCCATGGCTGATGTATAAAAGTAAAACTAATAATAATAATAATAATAATAATAATAATAATAATAATAATAAAAACAGAAATATATATACTTAAGGAATGCCCGATACCAAGCAGTAGATTTCCAACACAAAACTAACTCAATAGAATTTTGGGAGTTTTGGTTTTGTTTTATTTGTCTCATAATGCTTCATCAGAGCTTTTATTTTCTATTTCTTATAGGCTTTTGCTTATATAATATGGTTTCCAACTTTGTGTCATTCTTAGATTTCTGTGTTTTTCTGCATCTATATGTTTCTTGTGCTTTTTCTTTGGCTTTCTTTCCTTCTTTCTTTTTTTTTCAAATGAGAGATGAAAAATGGCATAGATTTGGGTAAGCTGTGAGATCACAAGAAGCTTGGAGCAACTGTGGAGAGAAAACTGTGGTGGGTAGCCATCCCAGCCTTGGCCTGGAAGTTCCAACCCCATTGAGGCTTCGGTAATGGTCACGCCCACAAGGCAGGGCGGAGGAGGAAGCGGAAGACCAAGGATCGAGAGGAGGGCTCTCTCTTGGTTCGGGACGCTGGACGCAGGACGCAGGAGGTAGACTGAGCAGAGTTCATTTGTAAGTTACCCCACAAAATAAACCTCCCTTTTAACTATGTGGAGTGGCCTTAATAATTTCACCAGTAGAAAACCACAATCAGTATATTGTATTTAAAAAATCTATTTTCAGATTAAAAAGAAAGAAAATATTAGATACTTAGTAAATGCTTCATTTTAGTGTATGTCATGTAATACTTTTTAAATGTTGCAGGATCCCAGCATTTAAAGATGTGTTAGTAAAATGGAAAGGGAGAATATCTGGAATCATGCCTCAGCTCTGAATCATAGATTTATGGATTTTATTGGCATTACATATTTTAAAAGCTGTACCTTTATGAGCAGGTGACAAACCCTCCAACTTACCTTAAAGTAAATGTTCCACGTCTTAGAAGACATTGCTCATTTACTACATATTTAAAGACTTGAATAACCTTAAAAATTGTTAGTCTCAAATGGTCTCTATAGTGAGGAGTGCTAAACTTCCCTTGACATGACACATTTAATACATTATTTGATTTCCCTTCATTTTGTTCCCTATGTCACCAAGGGAGACACTGAAAAAAATTAAAATAATTTTATTTTTATCACATCAAAGTTTACACAGGACATAATTTCAAGAAACGTGACACCATATATAAATATGTATATGAAAACAACAGTCCCGTAAACACTTAACATGTATGCAATAAATTTCCCCACCTATGATAATAAGGAATGAGGGCTGAATCCAGAGGAATGCCTATCTACTTGTCTAAAGCTATAACTGGAGAAATGAGTCTACCTTCAAAATGTATACCCCTTTCCCTCCAATATCATAAGAATGGGTGTTATTAAAATAAGGTAAAAATGGAATGGTAAATTGACAAAGTAATAGATGTGTCATGGCAGTCATATTTATATCATCAGTATCTATCATGTCACTCGGAGGGTGCTTTGGTTTCTCATGTGTACATGACCTCCTTGTTTTAGAAGAGCTTGTGAGAACTTAGTTCTCAGGACTTGAGGACAATCTGGAATAGAAGTCAAATCACAGAAAAAGAAGAGACACTTTTCTTTAGATTTCCACTGGGTAGAATTCCTACATCAGGAAAGGCTCATAAATGAAAACTTCTATTTGAACTATGATAATTTTTGTTAGCTCCCACAGTTCTAAGTAAACATATCGATTTGGATTTGAGTTTAGAGTACAAATGAGAGACAAGAAACAGGATGGTGTAACCTGTGTAGATAATAGTTGTTTTAAACAAACAAACCTACTAGCCTTTGCATCCTCTCCCTGTATAACCCACCACATGGCTCAACTCCACATGCTGATCTCGTTTGTATTTTTTGCCATGCAGAACCGAAATGGGGCTGTACCACAATGTTGCTTTATGGTATGATGAATTTAAAACTGGCCAAAACTATATATATTGTCTGGTCTTCCACAAACCTAGCATTTACTGTGGCTAAGATAAACTTTTTGGCACATGTGGGGTTAGAAAATGCAACCTTATTCCAAATCCCCCCTGTTTGTCTATTCTGATGACAGTATTTTTGTTGACTTTATTTTCAGTGTCTCTACTGTGTTGGAGCCCACTAGGTTTTCTAGTGGCTGTACCTAGCAAGGGGGAGGACCTTTGTGCCTCCCCTTGGCTTTGTTATAAATAGCCCTTTGGAATAAAGCTCTGGGCTGGTAGATAAGATTCAGCCCCACCAAAAGCTATCCTGTGTTTCTCTCTGTTTCTCTCCCACCTTTATTTCTAACTCAGTCTCTTATCCCTCATTCCTCAAGAGTCCTTGGGGTAAATAAATGTGGGGGCTGGTCCCCCACACTAGTACCTGTTCTTGAACATCAGACTGGTTCAACTATGTTCTTCTCTAAGGGTATCAGAATTCTACTCTTACTCCAATTAGTCATCCCTCAATTTCTGAGACTGAGATACACCAGCTCCAATATACATGAATCTGGGCACCACTACTGAAAAGCTCCAAGACCTGTCACCCTATGTCCAGTACATGAAATTCGGTGATTACCTACTTTCTAATTTGTTGCATCACTTAGAAGTTCATGGTTCAAAATGGTCAGAACTCAATTCCTGAGGTGAACTGTACGCACTATCCTTAGAATTACAGGTTGACAAACATGAAGTGTGAGTAATGTGGACAAGGCTTAGTGGGGCATCTCACATAATCAAAAGACTGACAATGAGGAATGAGTCATCTCCAGAGACCTCAGAGTTTAGAATCAAGACAATATTGCTTCCATCAGTGTGTCCTGATTATCTTATCTATGTACCGGCTCTCTTCAGTTCAATTGGGAGCATGGCTCTCTACTGACTGAGTCTGAAATCATCTTTCCTTAATCTCAAGGGAAGGAAAGGGCTTATATCTCAACATCTTCAGCAATTTAGCCATCTCTGATTATCTATGATAGAGTATCATATTCATCTCAGTTGTTCAGTTGGTGGAATGGAGTATGTGATGGGTAGTCCTGCCAAAATCACAAGGATGGAAGGAACAGGCCAGAGTGCTGTGCTATGGGAAATAACAAGTTCCACAGACAGACACAGAAAACAAGCATAACTCTAAGATTTCAGCAAATCCATGATTCAATCCCTTCAAGGTCCAGAACTTAATCAAAATCTACAATTGCCTGCTGCTTACTCTACCCCTCTGGCTCCTTTCTCTTTGCTCCTATTCAATCTCTCTTTAAAGTTCTTTTTACCTCATTCTGGAGAGAAGAAAATCAATAGCATTTTAACACTTCATCTATAGTGCAGTATTTTATGATAACAATAGATTGAGGTAATTAACAATGTGGGCTTTGGTGTCAGGATAATCTGAGTTTACATCTTGACTCTTCTGCTTCCTCAATTGACCTCAGGCAAGTTTCCTGAGGACTTTGCAAAATAATATCTATCTTATCATAATCATTAGAACTAAAAAATAATAGGACTTTTTTCTGTGATTCAGGAAAATTTCAAACCTATATATCTCAACCTCCAAGTTATAGAACTCTAGCAGAAATAACACATAATACAGAGATCAGCAGGAGATCACAGCTTCTTGGGATCATGACAGCTCATGACTGACAGCTCATGACCCTGCTCCACCAAAGGCAGCCCATATTCTGAATGGAGTGGCAAGACCTTTGAAGAAAATAGATATCCTTCAGTAATGCCACAGAAGTTCATACAGTGTAACAGAACTCTAAATTGCCTCATTCTTATTTAGCTGTTTAAAAACCAAGCCTTATACCAAAAAAAATAAATAAATAAATAGTCACAAGCAGACTAAAGCCAGATGGCTTGTCACAGGGTTTGAAGTCTATGTTAAATAATAATAACATAAGTAATTTTTCCAAAAGAAATTTTAAAATACCTAAAAAAAAACTATGAGGCCACTTACAGTTTTATTAAGGAAAAATGCTATAGCAGTTAAGTTGTTATCCCAACCAATGTGGCATGAAGGATTTAGGTAATGCATTGGAAGGAGTGTTCCAACAGGAGAAGTCGTTAAGCAGGCAGGCAAGACAAAAATCTTTTGTAGAAAGTCCTTAATGGTTTTATCCTCCAGAACCAGCCCACAGTTGGAGTGGAGTTGTCACTACCACTGTCCTTAGAGTTCTGTCATTTGGGACATGAGCTATAGGTACCTACCTAAGAAGTAGTAGAATGAAGGGGGTTAGGGAGAAAGAGTCAGTTTATATAGCCATCAGTCCACATTCCTTCTTCAACCCAGCACTTTCCACTCTGATTTGCCCCTCAGGCTGTTCTTTCAGGGAATTTCCAGAAACCACAGAGGCTCCTCTCATTACCTCAGCCAGGCCCATCCAGAATTCTGGAAGAAATTCTGTGCATTCTTCATGCATGTTAGCTTGGTACGTCTCCCATAGCAAACACCAGCATTTGGATTGCTTAGAGGGCACACTTCTGTTTCTCACTGACCTGCCTGCTACACATCCTTTAGCAAGGTGCCAGCAAATTTGGTTTTTGGCAAGGTCTCTCTTCCCAAGTATAAACAGTAGCTTTCTTCTTGTGTTCTCACAAGACCTTTCCCATAGAAACAAGTATGGCATCTCTTCCTCTTCTTATAAATACAACAGACTATTGGACCAGGGCCCCACCTTCTGATCTTCTTCAATGTTTATTAGCATGCTAGGCCCTATGTCTAAATGCAATTGTACTGGAAATGGGGAAATCAATATAATAATGGGGTGTGTAAAATTCAACCTATAATACATTACCTCTACCTCTTTTAAGAATGTGAAAAGTTTTTCCAGAAATCCCAAACCAGCTTCTCAGTTAAGTCATTCACTAGCAAGAGAAATAACTTTCAAGGCTTTTTTGTTTGTTTTTGCCAGAGCCTAAAAGGGTTTGGCCCACCAGTAAATACATGAATACTGGCATGATAAATGAAACCTGCCACGTTAGAATGGTAACTAATAGCAACTAGCACATTACATGCCATTAAAACAAGTAGGAACTTCTAAGACTTATGTGTGAAAAGGGAGAGAATGGAATAAGAAAAAGGAAAATAAATTAGAAAATCCAGCCTGCTAGAGACCTTTATCATGCTATGGTGGTGTGCTTGTACTTTCAAACAAAAATATTAATATTTTCCTTCAAATTTTAATATATATTGAATTATGTATAATGTTTTATAATTCAGTGTTTTATATATAATTTAATGTTTACACATATATATAGCATTTGATTATATAAATCAAAAGCTTAGACTTGCTTTGATGATACTGTAAAGATTAATTTTTTAAAAGAGAGTCTCATTCTCAAAGTAACTATGTCCCATACCTTCATATATAAATGCAAGAAAATCCCTTCCCAGACATACATTAATAAGAGAAGAATTCATTGACCAATAGACATATACACATGAAGAGAAAGAGAGGCAACTTTGAACAGTCAAACACTATGAGACAAAAATAATGACATATCTACAAATTCCATGCTAGGGCTAGTATATCAAAAGTATTCAGTAAATAGAGAAAAGAGAAGCCAAATATAGAGGAAAATGTAGAAAAGAATAAATATCCAAAAGAGCATGTTTTGATGTTTAACTAAAATTATTATTATAATATAACCTAGATCTCACAGATTAGGACCTAGAAAACAATTAGGTTTACATGTGGGTTTTGTTCTTCAATGTATCTTGCCCCTATTTTAATTTTTATTAGTTAAATTTTTAACAATTTAACATATGTACATAATGCATACTGACTACTCTTATTCTCACCTGTCTCCTAGAACCCTCTCAACGTGACCCATCCAGCCCATCATTCTTCCTTTTTTGTTGGTATAGTTATTGTTCAAGTCTTACTTAGGTAACCATGTTGATGAGACTTCATGGGTATAGCTTCTCTGATCTTTCCATGAGACAGAATCTAACAACAAAACTTCCTGTTCCTCTGTCCCTGAACAATATTTTTATCCCCACCCCATCACTATGACCCCTGAGCCTTAGGAACAGGAGTCATGTTGTAGATGTATTAGTTAGGATGGAAAATTGTGTGATTGATTGTTCTGTGCATCTTTTGACCTGTTGTGGGTTTTGGTGATGGTCTCCATCTGTTGCAAAGACATTTTTCTTTGATAATCTATGATACCTATACTCATTCTTTAATAAAAGAGTAAATATTTAGAATTTAGTTAGAAATTTATTGAAGTGCTATTTGTAGGCTCTCCTTCAAAATCGATGACCTCACTACCCCAGAACATTTGGTTAGGTTTCCAATACCAGGAATGATTTCTATCTTGCTAAGAAGGCTTAAGTCCAATTAGAGGGGTTTTGGTTACCACCAAGGTAGGTATACCACCATTACACACTTTTGAATATTTTGCTGATTGTTGGAGTCCATAGATTTCATATCTGGTTATATCATTCCTTCGGAAACATTCATGGCACTCTTTGGTACCATAACAGGTAGTTGCAAAGAGAAGGCTTTCAGGTCAGATCCAGCTTAAATTCTCTGGGTCCTATGTTGAAAGCATATAATGTCTTCATCAATGAGGACTTACCCTCAACTTTTAGGTCAACTGATTTTTTTTTAAATAATACATTGAGGTCTAATTGACATGCAATAAATTTAGTCATTTCATAGTTTGGTGAGTTTTGACAAAGGTATATAGTTGTAATCATAAACTAAAAAAATTTAGAGAGTACTACTATTGTCAGTTTCAAGTGTCTTCATGCCTGTTTATAGACACTTTCTACCCCTGTGCCTAGTTTTTGGCAACCAATACCTTATTTTGTGCCTGAATAACATTGCATTTCCCAGAAGGTCATAAAATGGAATACTAGTGTGCAGTTTCTTATATAGACTATAATATCTTTGCTGTTTTCTGTGAAAAGAATACATATGTTCTCCAGCCTCAAATAATGAAGCCATAACTTTTAATGTTTGAAAACAAGGCTTTTGTGATGTAATGAGACTATTTAGTGGGATCTGAAAGAGGAATTACGTACCCCTTATAAGAAAGGGCACAGAAGTACTTGTTTCCATATCACTTACATCTTCTGTGTGGAAAGATGTAGTGAGATTACAGTTATCTATAAATCTGAAAGGAGATCCCAACCAGAAATTGTGAGAAATGAAATTAGATATTTAGTCTTGATTCCTCTGGCTGCATATAATAAAATTCAAGAGGAGAGAAACACATTGTTTATTATTTAATGAAGAAGTGTAACTTAAAATTTTTGAAAATATTCACCCAGTCCTTATTACAAATAAAAATGAGAAAGTGTGAGGAGTCCAGTTAGATGTTTCTTCTGTTAACATCTGTAACTATTAGTGTTTCTTCTGACCTGTGATGGAGAGCTTTGCTGCTTTTGTCCATAGACTTAATCAGTCATCTCAGCAGAAGCCATTAACAGGGAAGTGTATGTCAATGAAAGCATTTCCAGATGGGAATAAAGGAGCTAGATAACATTGACTGAAGTAATTTTCTGAACTAAAGCATTCTACCCTCCAAGGAAAGGGAGGAAGGGCTCCTGGTTCTATCTGTAGATAACCAGGTATAAGTATTTTGTTATTATAATGTTTAATTCTATAAATAATAAGTAAATACATATAGGTACAATATAGAATAATTTAAGAGATCTGTACATCAAGTTTTTATTATTGAGTATTTTTCTTGTAGACTTACATTTTGGGACATTTAACAAACATAACATTCCCGAGAGAACTACTGAATGAATGGCACAGAAAAAAATTTTAAAAAGTAAAGAAAATATACCTGAAAGTATTTATCTTAATATTGTAGGGATACATTTTATTCACAGTGTATATATTTTCAAGAAAACAGTAACAGACATGTCAGCATACATCTAATCACCCCAGCATTTGCTTCATTTTTTTTTATTATAGCACACTGTTCAGATGGCTCCAGTACAGCTTTGAACCACTTACATGATAGAGAACTTGCTCACCTTCAAGGCACCCTGCTCCATTTCTGAACAGCTATCAACAAGATAAAATGTGTCTCATGATCATCACATCAAAATCATGCTATTTTTTCTAGTGCTCTGTTTTTATGTTTGAGGCACTGAAGAACATCTAATCTGTATTATTTTTTCATGCTAACAGGCTCTAATTGGTCAAGGTTAACAATAGTAAGGCAAAGGCAATCTGTGGGAGGAAACTAAAATATGAGATGCTGTAGAAATCTGATCTGACAGGTCAATCCTTCCTAAATGACATTGTGCATCCCCTGCTGAGTCTATTTGGTCTTTAACGTGCCATCTAGATTTTGGCATTTTAGTACAATTAAACCTGCCACCCCTGAGTGCTAAAACTGAACAACATACTGCATATGTTCATAGCTCTTTTACTAGGCACCAAAAAAAAAAAAAAAAATGGCAGCCATCCATCCTTCTGTTCTGCCAAAGTGCAATTTGTCTATTGAAAGATGTTAGTGGCTACAGTGGGAATGAGCTGGAAAAACTCATTTGGCATGCCCTCATAGCTCTCACACAGTGATTTCAAATTTAAAAATAGACTCTGGCCAACTAAGAGGTGACTAGGATCATGCTATTGAGTGCTAGAAAACAGTGGCTAAACATGCAATCAAAAAATATATTCTCAGCAATATGGATATAATTTTCAACTACTAATGATTCTGTTATTTTTGTTATGTTGTCACTTGTTTTTAATGGGACAATAATTATTAGCAACCCAAAAGGATGCATTTCAACTAATGTCAATTTGGGGGTAGTACCCAAGTTTTTTCTTATTATTAATTTTATTTTACATCCTGACTGCAGTTTCCCCTCCCTCCTCTCCTTAAACATGACAATTTTAAACTTTTGTCAAGACATACAATAGGGAAATCATTAGTAAAAATAAGTCTATACAAAACTATTTCTTCCATTCCCGAAATGATACAGCATTTTCAACAGTAAACAGAGGCAATTTGTTCTAATGAGTTTAAATTTTCAAGGAAAGATGGATGTTGAAACTAATTAAATTGGATACTCCAGAATCAGAAAAAAAATTCTCATAATTATTACTGTAAGGTGTTTATATATGAAACAAGTTCCTTATTTTTTTCTGAAAAGAATGTTAACCTGCCATGAATAGACTGAAATTCTCGTTTTTTATTCACAATATATATGGGATATAAGGTTGTTCAGTCTATGAACTAAAAGAAGAAAGTAAGTATGAATCATTATCAGTATGGTGCAATTACTGCTTCTTAGATTGATTTATCTTTACAAATAAAAACAAATCAACTTTGAGAGAAATAGTTGTTAAAAGTAACATGTGGTGGTATTGTGTTCCCCAAAATATTGTGCACCCTAATAAATTTATCTGGGGTCAGAGAACAGCCACTAGATACAGAACCAAAAATGGTGGCTAGAAAATGGGTCAGAGCAAGCCATAGCAGAAGCTGGGCAGTGGTGGTGCACACCTTTAATCCCAGCACTTGGGAGGCAGAGCTAGCTGGATCTCTGTGTGTTCAAGGATACAGCCAGCATGGAGACACATGCCTTTAAACCCAGAAAGCCAGCCTTTAATCCCAGGGAGTGAAGGTAGAAAGAGAAAGATATATAAGTTTGAAGACCAGAAACTAGCAGCATTTGGCTGGTTAAGCTTTTAGGCTTTGGAGCAGCAAAGTTCAGCTGAGATCAATTTGGATAAGGACTCAGAAGCTTGCAGTCTAGGAAACAAGACCAGCTGAGGAACTGACGAGGTGAAGAAGCTATGGCTTGTTCTGTCTCTCCAATCTTCCAGTATTCACCCCAATAACTGGCCTCAGGTTTGATTTTATTAATAAGACTCTGTAAGATTCATGCTACAGTAACTCTTATTATTACTCTGTATAGCAGCACCATGCAAGCATGAATAGCAAGAAGAAACCACATAAAGTAGCACTACAGCCTAGAATTCTATTTCATATTTACTCAAGAACATGATGAATGACTCATTGGACTTGACAGTAAATGAGAAATTATAGAAGAGTCAGTAAATTTGAACAAAATATCTTGTTGATATTTTTTCAGTTAGAAGACTAGAAAGAAAGGGATAGTTTCAAAATGGGGAGTAGTGGCTGGAGAGATGGCTCAGGGGTTAAGAGCACTCTCTATGCTTCCCAAAGACCCCAGTTTGATTCCTAACACATGTGTAGATTTTCTGTTACTACAGCTCCAGGGGAATCCAGTGCCCTCTTCTGGCCTCCATGAGCACTGCACACAATGGTGGCCAGACATACATGCAGACAAAACAGCCATAAACTTAAAAGTAAATGATCAATAATGGATAGTGACTTGAGAACCAGAAGTATATAAAATGCATATTTGATTTTGAAGTCTCAATAAGAAAAGATAGAAAATGAGGATAAAAAGAAACAAAAATAAAAATTATTCAATTTGGTAACCAACATAAATTTACAAGTCAAGATATTTAATATACACCAAATATAATAAATATGAGCAAAACTTTAATACTTAACAAACCTCAAAGAAAAATCCTGGAATCAGAAAAAGGAAATAATCCATGCATTGGGCCGTGAAGCAATTGTAAAACATATAACTGGAAGGGAAATAAATAATTAAGTGGCTGGTATGGTCTCAATAAGAGGGATTAAATTATAAAATAGTAATACTAATATATTCAGAAAAGTGTGAGATTAAACAATACACCTTAAATAACATCGAGAATAAATACAAATGGAATTACAAATTATTTAAAAAATAGTTAAAATTCAATCAGCCAGAACTTCAGAATCCAGCTAAAATAGTGCATAAAGGAAAAGAAATGTATGAATCAATAGCTCCAACATTAGAGGCAAGAAGGGGAACTAAGATAAACTCGATATAGGCAGAAGACAGAGCCAATAACACCAGGGGTAGTAATGAGGTAGGAAAAAAGACTCGAACACAACAAGCAAAGAAAAACTTGTAATTTCACAAAATGAACAAATTTGATACTATGACAAGGAAGAGAGTAAAACCAAGTGAGGACATAGTCACTATCAGGAATGGAAATCACACATCACTATCAATTAATCCCATCAGCATTAAGAATAATGGAACATATTAAGGACTTTGTGCAAACAAAAAGTGAATAACTTAAAGTGGAGTAAGATGTAACAAGGACTGATTAAGGAAATGCAAAATAATGAGGATATGAAGAAAAGACAGAAGACTGGGGCAAAAGATAATTTGGAATCATAAGAAAAACCAAATTATCACTAGGGATGTACAAGAACGAACCTTCAATTTTTGTTTGAGAATTTTAAACTGTGGTGGTCTCAATGACAAGAGCCCCCATAGGCACATATATATGAATGTTTGGTCCCCAGTTGGTGGAAATATCTGGGATATATTAGGCAGTGTGGCCTTGTTGGATGAGGTGTGTCACTGGGGGGTAGGAATTGAAGTTTTAAAAGCCCTGCCCTTCCTAATTACCACTTACTACATCTATCTTTTCCTGTCTTTGGATTTGCATGTAATCTCTCAGCTATAGCTCAGTGCCAGGCCAGGCCTGTATGCCTGATGCCATGCTCCTCACCATGATGGCCATGGATTCTAACCCTCTTGAAATGCAATCCCCAAATTAAATGATTTCTTTTATAAATTTCCTGGGTTATGGTATCATAGCAGAAAAAACTAAGACACACAAATACCTGATAGATTATATATATCTAATTATATATGTGTACTATATCTACTTAGAGATTATATGTAGATGTTCCTAACATATAATACAACCTATTCAGTCCATATAATGTTGCTGGTATATGCATATGTTTTCATGGCCAACCATTAATATATTTTTAGAGAGAAGTTGTTTTGTAGATAGGAGGACAAATTCCTGATTCTACTCTATCATTTAAAAAATATCATAATCTTCTGTTTATTAGTAAATTTTCAAGTGTTTTGCATAGATGAGCAAAATAAAATCTAAAAATTAATTTGGAAATTTACTCAACTATTCAGTAAATTTGGTTAGACACTTGGCTTTATTTTTTAGTGTTTAAGATTTTTGTTCAGAATATTTTTTTCCTTTCTTTTTCTACTGAGTGGCTGTTAGAAAGGAAGTGGTTGTTTCTCTTCAGTTCACATATGAACATAATAAGATTATGCCTTACATCTCTTTTACTCTACATTATTTCAAATTGTATGGATCAATATCTTTTATGATAAAATTGATTTAAAAGGTAATGTACAACACTCTAAATGAAATTTTGAAAAGTTGTCTAGAACATAATTATTTGCACAAGGAAAAAGGTAATTAAGCAAACAAAAAAATTAATGTCCTTCTCAGTCTGCTCTCCCTGTTTATTCACGCTTTTTCTTCCTAAGGGCAGGTGTGCACTCCTAAATATTTCTATGATGCTGTTAGTTCCCTGAAGCTCACTGGGGAAAGTGTCACTGTGGGAAGCATTGCTGAGATCCCTTCCTTAGATCAGGTATACCCTTTGTGTGGTTTTCCCAATACCATAATTGTAATGCACCATGCTGTGTCTTTCATCCAATGGAGAGCATGGGTTTCTTTGTTGTGATACACTCAGTACCATCCTCATTCTTCCTTTGTAAACAATGCAATAATTTCATGGGTATGAATCATTTTTGGCACAAACTAGGCAGTTTGCCTCATTAGTGGGTATCCCTAGAGTGGTTGTAACTATCAGTAAGAAACTGTACTAAATAAATGGATGAATTTGTTTTCACCTGCTAAGCTATAATAGCATCCCAAAAGTAATCTTCATCTAACAGCTTGGGTCTTTTGCAAAAACGATCAAGTGATCAATTCTGTTCAACACTGAGGGGTAAACTACAGTGCTGTGCAGGATGCCAGGTGCAGGAACACTTGCCGTGAATAGCAGAAATGGAGTATGCATCATGCAATTGAGCATGGGTACCTGCAACAGATATTGTTAAAAATCATTACTCCATGTTGGAAATAAATGAGGTGGTATCCCTAGAGGAAGCCAAGAAACCGATTAAAGAATGGTTTTATTCATTCAGCAAATGTTTTGTAACTATCTAAGATATACCAGCTCAGGTAAAGTATAGGCACTGAAAATATAGCAATACATAAAGCTGACATATTCATTACCTTGTTGGAACTTAGAGGCATTTTAATTTGTTTGTTTAACTTTAAATAAACTGCAAAACTTTCTATACAAACCATCATTTAATTATAATTTAGTAGAAAGTATGAGATAGCACAATACATTCGAGTTCATCAGAGATTTAGATCTGTCTCATTTTCCCAGAATTAATGGCTGTGTATGATTTGCTACTGAAGTTGGTAGAGACTGATGTGTAAGTGGTATTCAGTACTTCCAAACAGCTTGTTTAAAAACATGTTCATGCATATTTTTAAAATAACTTGTTTAAAGCTCATATTTATGATAAGTTCACAATAAATTATATTTAAAATTCTTATTCCATCAAAAATCCTTATATATTATTTAGGATGAAAATTCTGAAAGTAGAAGAATTAAGGTTTTCATATTATTTCTTATTTCCTATTTATGATTTATTTACACATTTCATGGTCAAGCATTAATTTAAAAATGTTCTTTGGAAAGTTCAATGACCCATGAAATTTAATTTTTAGCATTCCATTTGCCTTTTTTATGAATTATATAACCATTATAGGTATTGTTAATGTCATTTAGGCATACCTTGCTGCACCTTATTTTACAAAATTACAACAGAAAAAATTCAGTAGATTAATAAAATTCATACTCAATTATTCACACATTAACTTGGAAGAACATCTATTGACACAAAAAATACTGAGTCAGGGTGTTAATTTTGTTTTTATTTCAATCTTATTGTTTAATCTGTGAATGTGCTTTATTTTCTTTGATAATAAAGAAGGGCATGTGACCATTCATAATGATTGTTTTGCCACCTTGGAAGGAAGTTCAAAGCCTATGTTTGAAATGGAAGACATATACTGACTTATTTAAATGATTTAAGGAGAAATCTGTTGTTTGAATCTAGATGGCATTTTAATAAAAAACCCAGATCCAGGTATCAGGGTGAAAGCTGAAAGATTAGAGAAGCAAAACAGCCAGCTACTAGTTCTTATCTCTACAAAACCTTCAGCCTAAACAGAGTGAGGTCCTGTTTCCTCATGCCTTTACACCTTTCTCTGCTCTGCCATCTTACTTCCTGGGATTAAAGGCATGTGTGCTTCCCAAGCGAAGGCATGAAATGTCTAGTGCTGGGATCATAGATGTATGCCACCCCTGCCTGACCTCTGTCTAATCTAGTGGCTGGCTCTGTGCTCTGATCCACAGGCAAGTCTATCCAGGGTATACAATATATCACTATAGAAATCATCATGGTTGTTTTGAAGATCTTGCCTTTATGTGAGTGTAATTTGTTTGCTCCAGGAGGCAATTTGGAGGTGTTGTTCTTTGAGATTAGTAAATCTCTATTGACAAGACCAGTTCTTGTCAGTTAGACAAGAGAGTATGGACTTAGCAAAAAACATTTGAAAAAAAAAGTTATAATGAAACAGAGGAAGTCAAAAATGACTCTGATAATCTAGCAACTATTGTTTGAGACTAATTGTACTCCAATATAATAGACTCTGTGTTATCTATCAAGTTTTTGTTGTTATGGGGTATTTTGTTATTGTTTATTGGTTTCTTTTCTTTAAACATTTCCAGAAATAGGATTTGCTTTAACCTTGTGTCTCAGAAGACATAAAAAATGGCAGCATGAATTTGAAGCATAGGAAAGGATAGGAATGAGACTATTTTTCATAAGATAAAGTTCTTCAGGATTATAACACAACTAGCAGAATTTCAAGGAGAGAATCTAATCTTCATGATTGGAATCATATTTTAAAGGAACATGCAAAATAGTTTCAAATAACATAATTTATTACTATGCAACTCAAGCATTGAATTTATATGAATAATTAACACAAAATCTGTAATTGTGCCTTTAAGCTGACTCTAAAGGCACTGATTCCTCCATGAGTAATCCTTTTAAATAATGTATAAGTGCTTTAAATCTGGTTCATGTTTACTTTTAAAAGTAAATAGGCTTGATTTTCTTGGAGACTGGGGATACAGCTCAGTTGTTTAGTAGGAACAAGGCTCTGGGTTCCATCTCAACACCACACAAAAGCAGTCAAATTAAAGCCTCCATTTTGAGAGGTTTGCTTGAAACGACCGTGAACAACCTTTATGTTCCAAGAAAACACCTTCTTTCAAGCAGAGCAGGGCTTCTAAATGAAGGGGAATTTAGATGTTTAAACTTAAAGACTCCACTAAATGCAAAGGACAATGAGAATCATATGTTAAACTAGTATTTTATCAACAGTTTGTCATGGCTGGTCATGCTAGCACTCAGGAGCAAGATGCACAAAGACCAAGAATTAAAAGCCAGATTTCCCTACACTGGGTATGGGAGTTAGTTAGGGACACAAAAGAGATCCTGCATCAAAAAAGCAAAATGTGATCAGCTAATTAATATATTATTAATAACTGGCTAACAAGGGCTGTTTTTCTAAGACTTGGTATGACAACTGTATTCATGAAAAGAAAAGTGTAGATGTAGTTTATAATGTTCAAAAGGCAGCTGGCTTTTGATTGAATTTTGTATTAAAAGGATATCACATTCATGTATTTAACTTAGTACAATATTAGACTGAGTTTACTTGAAACTACTTTTAAAGTGTTTTTACTTTCAGTAAGGAAAATTCCAAAGCAACTGACAATTCAATAGTGAATGAGCCTTAGTTTCTATAATGTTCATTTTCTTCTAAACGCTACCACAGAGTCACCATTGGAAAATATTTTGATGGAATCGTAACAACATCTCAATAATTTATATTTTCATTTCTCTACTCAAAGTACTAGTAGGCGAAACTCCACTGTGTGATCCTGTGGTTCTCATGGAAATTATTTGTAGATGGATGTAAATTAAACATACTTTAGTATTTTTTTTTCCTGCCAGAACTCCTCTGTTTGTTCTGTCTTTATCATCTTCAAAGGTTTTATTTTGCATTGTTTGTTTTCAACAACTATATTTTGCAAGTTAAAACGTAATCTCACTCCAAGTAGGGCATTTCATTCACCCCCAGGAATAAAACCCTTAATTGCTATAATTTGAATTCAAACTTGCAATTGCACCATAAAAATCTCTCCCTTATAACAGTTACAGAAATATAGCTAAAATTCAACAGAGTGTCTCTCAATCAGGCAAGGAACTTCAGTCTGACGTTGCCATTTTATCTTATATTGAAAGACTAAAGTTTTCCTAACTATGAAAATGCCATGTGCTGATAGATAGCTGTTGTGTAGCATTTCTTGGGGAAATGTGAACAGTTGTCCATTTAAACCCTAATGTAGAACTAATGACAGATCAAAGTAACAATTCCACCAGAGTCAAATTTGGCGAAAATCCTAAGTTTATTAGAATTACTTAGATAAAGAGTTATTTACATGAGCATAGATAACGCAAAGATATCTCCATCACTGAAAAGCCCTCCATGATCTAAGGTACAACTCCTGAAAGCTACGTGCCGACATGACTTGCAGACAGTGGGAGTAGGTGGAAAGTCTTCTTGTTCAGCAATTGTTGATGACATCTGTAAGTCTGGACGGAGCCTGGCCTTGTGAATGTTGTCCACCTCAAAGACTTCCTGATTGTAAGTGGTTTGTGTAGCTAGAGTTTTCCTGTCTAGCCCAAAGTCAAGACAAATCTCTCTTACCCGCCAGTCCCACAGCCCTCAGACCCAACCAAGTAAACATACAGAGACTTGTATTGTTTACAAACTGTATGGCCATGACAGGCTTCTTGTTATCTAGTTCTTCTATCTTAAATCAACCCATTTCTATTAATCTATACTCTGCCACCTGGCTTGTGGCTTACCAGTACCTTACATCTTCCTTGTCATGGCGGCAGCTGGCAGTATCTCTCCACCCAGCCTTCTACTTCCCACAATTCTCCTCCTCCCTGTCCTGCCTACCCTATCCTTCCTGCCTGGCTACTGGCCAATCAGCACTTTATTTTAACCAATAAGAGCAACATATTTGACATACAGACCATTCCACAGCAGGTTTGTGTCTTTATGTGAGGGGCTTTCCATGTATTGACCTGGACCAGTGGGACTGTTGCATGGACAAAAGCAATTGATGAAGCCCAAACACACCAAGCCAGAATTCAGTCCCCAGTACTCACACAATGAAAGAAAAGAACCAACTTCAAAGCTGTCCTCTGACCATGAGTCATGTGGAAACATACATGTTCTGCCCTTCCTCCCTGTACACACATGACATGCTCATTAAATAAGCAAGAAAATAAATAAATAATATAATAAATGGAAAATTTTTAATGTATTGACCTATTACATCCTCACAGAAAGCCAGAGGACAATATTTTTGCCATCTCTCACAGATGCATAAACAGTATTATATATAAAAAGGAAATTTTCCAAAGTAACTGAGCTGTAGACAGAGATGCTGAGATGTTATCCCAGGGTTGTCTTTTTCCAGAACCTGCCCTCTTAACGTGTACATGTTTTTGTGATGTTATATGAAGTAGAATAAAAGCAGTGGAATAGAAACCTATGGTATTACAAGTGTTGCCATGGAAGTATGAAGCATTGAGGAGATTCTTGCCTCTGTCTGTGGGTAGGTGGAGCTCTGAGAAACTGAGGCAAGGATAGAGACTGAAACTGAAACAGAGAGGGAAAGAGTGCTCTGGGATGCTGAGTAAGTACCTCGGAGAGCAGCAAGGAGAGGACATCCAGTGGTTTACGTCCCCAGCTTGCTCCCCACATTGTTTCTGCCTGGCTGTGTCTCTGGGTGGCTCTTTTCCATGTAATTTCTCCCTCTGATTCGTTCTGTGATTCACTCTTTATTATTTACTTCCTTCCCTTAAGCTCAAAGGTGTTAAGAGATTTTCATTTTATATATATATATATATATATATTTGTTGTACTTTCCATGATTTTCCTGTGGTTCTCCTTTACCGTGCCCATGTCTTGGAGGGAAAACAAAAACAAACAGACAAACAAAACAAAGTGTAAATCCTTCTGGTTGATTTCAATGTAAATGCACAATCTGCTTTCCCTTGCTAACCTTACCTCAGGAGAGATTCAAGTTATTACAAATAACTAGAACATCTGCCTCAAAGAAGACAAGTTAAAAGATGTATGTAAAAATCTTCTAACAATCACTATGGTTCAGATGAAGAAGAACAGAAATAAGAAACAGGGCAGTCTGCCCACAAGATCTTCACAGTGCTCACTGCTAGCTAGCTTGCTTTCTTATGTAAGGCAACACTACTTTCACACTTCCTAAATAATTCATTGGACTTTTGCAAATTTAGTGTGCTGACTTTCAAGCTCAAAACTTACATGTTCTTTGTTTGACAACATTACCATATGTTGGTAAACACTGAACCCATCTGGAATATTCCAAGCCTTTGCCTAATAATATATAAAGAATCAAATGCCAGAAGCTACCTATTTTTCTGAGACAAATGCCAGTTAATGTCAGCAAGAAAACATTTAAATTTCCATGTGCTCGACTGTATTTATTGTTTGAAGAAAGGGACTCTCTACACTGATGGATAGAAATGAGAGAGTTCCTACTTTTATTAAAATATTATATGTATAATTCCACTAGAGATGTAGTTCGCTACATATACACATCACTAATGTTGCAGAAAATGTCAATAAATTTACTGAATTTGAAATTCTAAAGGCCTACATAACACTCATAAGGCATAATGAATAATTAATGGTTTCTTTTTATTATCTTTTGAATAATATTTACTAATTAAAGCTGATTAGCTTGATTGAGCTAATGAAATATGGTCATAGAATTTATTTAATCTATAATGCTACTTATTAAGGAATTCAGCTTATTATCTGTGGTTCTATACCTTTAAGGAATGGATTAATTAAGCATAAAGGCTTTTTTGAAATTCCAATTTCATTCATCAGTTAACCTCTTTGAAAAACTAGAAGCCTGTATCAGCTGGGACTGGGCTCCACAATTCTGAATTTTGACCATTTGTGGATTTCCGTAATTATATTTGGCTGTTGCAAAGAAGAGTTTTCTAGACGAGGAATGAGGACTACAGATATCTGTGCATACAAGGACAAAATCTTAGAATGTAGTTACAGAAAAGCTGGCTTAGAAACATGGCAGTTGTAAGTTCAGCACCCATGACTTTACTATTCCTGGGCAATTGGCTATGTTTCCAGTACCATAAATCCAATTAGAGAGCTGTTGTTACACACTAAAGTATGAATGCCATATTTCACACTTCAGGTTATACTGCAATGCTGGTCATTACTGTGGTTGGTTCAAAAGCATAATGATTGGGTAAGACTGTTGTTTACTTTGTAAATTCTCCACCTAAGGTTCAGGAACATTGTGGAAGTAGGGCAGAAATATTGTAAGAACCAGAGGACAAGGATATTGTTGTGAGATTGAGTCTTCTAGAAATGTCACAAACTACACCCATGAAGTGTCACCAACATGACTGCCTAAGCATGATCTGAACAAGGATGGCAACACATGCTAATGTGGACAGGGGAACATTCACAATGACGCAACCATACACAAAGAACTAAGGAATAAATACTGAGAGCAGGAGAAATAGCCTTTTCAGGGAAAATGATATCTATTGGACATCCAGTACCTAATAATCAGCCTTGAAAATATTTACATGTATGTAACATTATAGAGACTCAGCTTGTTTATTTTGGAACACATACACATATACCACACATAACCAATTAAAGTTCTCTTCTGAGAGTCCATGACTTTGAAAAAGTTATTGTTATGAACAGTATTGTAGAAGAATAAGGAATAACTTGCATGGCCTCAGTGCCTGTCTCCTAATTCTCACACTAATTCTCTTATTAGTCTGATGTGGTTCACATCTCAGCTTCCATTCCATGATTCATAAGTGTTTATTTTTGACACAGTGAAATATTTCGTATCTAATACAATTCCTCTGGAATTTTGTACCATTTATATACTTATAACCATTGAGTGTCTGCCCTATGTTTTATGAGTCATAAATAATATCTAGACATACAATCTCCAGTTATCAAATTTAAACTTCAGAGCATATTACTTCCATCTTCACATGTCTACCCTATAGAATTAATCTATTAGGGATGAAAATCCAAGTTTCCTGTCTTGTTTTTTTTTTTTTTTTTTTACAGAGACTTCATCTTTTTGAAGACAGAGATCATATTTAATATTTTAATGTTGATGATGCCTATTGCCTATAAGAATAAAAAACATTTTGTTGGTTTTGAAATTCAAGTAAGGCAACAGAGTGATTCTTTCATCCTGCTGTACTCCAGCCAGTTACTTTTAGCCACACAGCATTTGTAACAGGTTTGACAGCAAACTCAAACCAAATTGAAGGTTGAGGCACACTGTATAGTATTTGTTAGAAGTGACTTCCACCCTGAGCTCCCCATGCTTTCATTCATTTGTGAAAATAGTTTGATTCTGATAACAAGTACTTTCCTTATAAAAAAAAAAAATCTATTAGCTACAGGCATTGGTGGTGCATGCCTTTAATCCCAGCACACAGGAGGCAGAGGCAGGCAGATCTCTGTGAGTTTGAGGCCAGCCTGAGCTACCAAGTGAGCTCCAGGAAAGGCACAAAGCTACACAAAGAAACCCTGTCTCAAATAACCAAAAAAAAAAAATCTATTAACACTTGTATGAAAAAAGTTTCATAATCACAAATTTATTCAATTCATCTAGCAGATAAAAAGACTATATCTACATTGCAGATATAATTATGGACAAAGAAATTTTTCATTCCTGAAGAGCTCAAGCTACATGATATAATAATCAAACACAGAGATCAAACACATCTGCCTAATATTTTTTCTTATGCCACATTGATATGTATATAGCATGTAACTTACATACCTTGTGTGTTAGTTTAATTGGTCTCATAGAGAGTGGCACTATCTGGAGGTATGGCTTTGTTAGAATGGGTATGGCTTTGTTGGAGGAAGTGTGTCACTAAGGTGGGGGGGGAGGCTTCTAGGTTTATTATGCTCAAAATATTTCCTAGTGAACCTCTGAAACTGTAAGGAAGCCCCTCAATCAAATGTTTTCCCTATAAGACTTGCCATGGTTATATTTTCTCTTCATAGCAATAAAAGCCCTAACTAAAACACCATGTAAGATAAAACCATGTGCAATTGTAAGATTTCAGATATCTTGACAGAAAATATTTGTTAAATAATATTATGTTACATTATATTATAGAATTTAGATGGAAAGATGGAAACATGTAGCTATCAAACATTAAATATTAAGTTGTATTTTATTGGCTCAGAGATGACAGTTTGCCCAACTCCATTATGGATAACAGATTAACATTTCCTAGTACTCTCTCTGACTAAGCACTATGCTGTGTGAATTATGAATGTTATCTGATTTATATCTGAAGCAGTATTATACAGCTGCAATTAACATCACCATTTTTCATGGGATAATCTGAATTTCAGAGGCTTTGACTAGGTTGTGCAAGATTGTGGAGCTGATGAGAAATGGAGCAGAGATGTACAAGTGGATCTGGCTGGAGTTCATTATCTCTCTTATGCATTTCTACCAATGGGGTCATGATTCCCTTGGTTTCTGGGATTGAGCTAATGAGCTTGGTCTCCTCTATAGCTAAATTCATGCTCTAGTCAGAGGAGGTTCTCTTTCAATGATGGACCCTTTGATCCTGAGCTCTTTTCATTAGTAGATTATGATTTCAGTTATTTCAGGTAAGGTGGCATACATTTTTTTTAATATTTACTTTTTATTTTAATTATATTTGTGTTTTAATTTTACATATCAGCCATGGGTTCCCCTGTCCTCCCCCCTCCCGCCCCTGCCCCCACCTTCCCCCCAGCCCCTCCCCTCCATTCCCATCTCTTCCAGGGTCAAGACTCCCCTGTAGATTCAGTCCAGGCAGGTCCAATCCCCTCCTTCCAGGCTGAGCAAAGTGTCCCTGCATATGCCCCAGGCTCCAAACAGCCAGCTCATGCACAAAGGACAGGTCCGGGTCCCACTGCCTGGGTGCCTGCCAAACAGTTCAAGCTATTCAATTGTCTCACTTATCCAGAGGGCCTGATCCAGTTGGGGACTCCTCAACTTTTGGTTCATAGTTCATGTGTTTCTATTAGTTTGGCTATTTGTCCCTGTGCTTTTCCAATCTTGGTCTCAACAATTCACGCTCTTACAATCCCTCCTCTTTCTTGACAATTGGACTCCTGGAGCTCCACCTAGGGCTCTCTGCATCCACTTCCATCAGTTATTGGATGAGAGTTCCAGCATGACCGTTATGGTGTTTGGCCATCTGATCACTAGACTAGGTCAGTTCAGGCTCTCTCTCAACCATTGCCAGTAGTCTATAATGGATGTATCATTGTGGATTTCTGGGGACCTCTCTAGCACTTTGCTTCTTCCTATTCTCATGCGGTCTTCATTTATCATGGTCTCTTATTCCTTGTTCATATCTGCATTGTTTGTAATAGCCAGAACCTGGAAACAATCTAGATGCCCTTCAACTGAAGAATGGATAAAGAAAATGTGGTACATATACACAATGGAGTACTACTCAGCAGAGAAAAACAATGACATCATGAGTTTTGCAGGCAAATGGATGGATCTAGAAAAAAAATCATCCTGAGTGAGGTAACCCAGACTCAGAAAGATAAACATGGTATGTACTCACTCATAGGAGGATACTAGATGTAAAACAAAGATGACTAGACTGCTACTCACAACTCCAGGGAGGCTACCTAGAAAACAGAACCCTAAGAAAGACACAAAGATCACCCAATGACACAGAAATGGATGAGATCTACATGAACAACCTGAATGTGAGTGGGGGTAATAAAGGGCAAGGTTTCAGGGAAAGAGAGCTTAGGGGAGCAGGAGATCCCAGCTGGATCAAGAACAGAGGGAGAACAAGGAATAAATTACTTCTTACAAGTAATTTCATAGTCAATAGTGCTGTAAATTCCACTGGCATACACTGTTGGAGGTGTATTAGTCAATTCACTTGGAGAAGAGCCCAAGTATGGAGATATTCATCTCCTTTGAATCTGGCTGGCCACTTTTCTAAATTTTACTTTCATCAAATTCCATGTGACAAGACTTGTGAGGAGAGCAGTGTTCAATGCATTGTTGTTATTAATAGCATCATTTGAAAAGAACCTAATTATTAAGGAAGTATGTAAATGGCTTTTGGAACAGTCATAAGGTGAAGTGAATGGGCCAGTTATGTATTCACTTAAAGTTGAATACCTATCATTTACTTAACTCTGTAATGTACATACTGTAGCTTATTTTATATGAACCTTTAACATACCTCATTATTAGCCAAGCAAGGTGGCATAATACCTTTAATCCCTGGACTTGGGAGACAGAGGCAGGCAGACCTTTGTGAATTCAAGGTTAGCCTTGTCTTCAAAAGATATTCTAGGCTAACCAATACTACAAAGTGAGACCTTCTCTCAAAAATTAAAATGACCAAAATAAATTATATATTACACACACACACACACACACACACACACACACACACACACATTTATATATATATAAAAATTACTGTAAATTATAAATAACATATTTTGTGCTGTACAATTGGTAAATATGTTAATTCTAAATATATGCAAACTTTATTAAAAGATATACAGCAATTTGAAGTAAATGGTTTCTTTGGATATAAAAATTGATAGAATTAGAATGAAGAATTTAAGAAAGGTACTCTTTTATGAAAGGCCCTTCTTATTTGTGTGTGTGTGTGTACATATGTGTACATGTATGCATGTGTGTACATATGTGTACATGTATGCATGTGTGTACATGTGTGTGTATGTGTGTGTACATGTGTGTGTGTACTATTGCATTTGTGTAGTAGCAGATATATACCAAATCCCTCAAATCTCCCTGCTTATAAAAACTAAATGATTATGCTATTGTCTTCAGTAAATGGGTGTGTTCTTTAAAACTTCATGATAAGTAGAAGGCTAATACTTGATATTTGATTCCTAAGAACAAGATTTTTGTGATTTTCATTAAAAAAATTAAAAAATATACTTTCTCCATTTTGTGACAGTAATCACTATATAATGTAATATTGGAATGAAAAATATATTTATAACACTCTTGAAAATGTATGCTTCATATGAATTATCTAAACATAAATTAGAAGTAAATATTTTATGAGATACAGTTTATATTACTGACTTTTTTGAGATTATAAAAGTACACCATACGTATGATATTCTATGTCTGAAATTCAGTATCATAATGGCAGATTAATCATAAGACATCAGTCACAATAAAAATCTGTAAACAGACTGGCATCAGTCACCTTTCCCAAGAATTTAAACATTTGAAGACTTAAAAATTCTCTGCTTTTGTGATCATATCTACTTCTTGTTTTAATATATAAAGTAAGTAATTTTAAACATAAGATAAAATTGGAATATTATTTTACAAGTCATTTACTTTTGAAGACAGAAAATTGATCCAAGAATGGCTTGTTACTTGAGTTCATCAACCACAAAGTCTGTAACTCTTCAGCCTTTTTAGGAACTAGTTTCATAATAAGTAATACTGCTTTTGAGATAGTATCATGCCATTTGAAATAGAGATCATTTCTGAAATAAGACACCATTTGATTCTTAGCTGATCTGTTACTAATACCTTCCTTAGTATTTCTAAGACTTCATATATTGTAGCAAAATTTAAAAGCCAAGAACCATCTCATTTTCTGCCCTTTGCAAAGAAACTTTTTCTTACCTTTAAACAAATTCCTTTGCTTGATTCTTTAAAGTAGGTCATTTGTATTCCTGGCTTGATAGGCAAAATTACTGACAAAAGAAGACATTTGTTATATATTTAATTCTTAAAAGCAAATTCTCAGTTTAAAATGGTGAAGTTTAATTTCATGGTAAGATCTACACTTGCTTCTCATGACATATAAAACTTCTGAGAGTTTTTCTTTTATAAAATTTTCGTATTACTAAAATTTCTAATTCATTTTACATACCAACCCACATACAGACCCACTCTCTTCCCTACTCCTACCCACAGCCTCCCCTCCAACCCATACCCCATTCCCTCCTCCCACAAGGTAAGGCCTACCATGGAGAGTCAGCAGAGCCTAGTACGTTCAGTAGAGGCAGGTACAAGAACCTCCCCTGTATCAAGGCTGTGCAAGGTGTCCCACCATAGGTTGGCTGCAAAAATACAGCTCATGCGTCAGGGATAGATCCTGTAGCAGATCAAGCTACACAATAGTCTTGCTTATGCAGAGGGCCTAGTCCAGTCCCATGGAGGCTCTACAGCTGTTGGTTTAAAGTTAATGAGTTCCCACTAGTTTGGTTTGGTTGTCTCTATAGGTTTCCTCGTCATGACCTTGCTGCCTTTTGCTCATAGAATCCCTCTTCTCTCTCTTCAATTGGACTCAGCCTGATGCTTGGCTGTGGATCACTGCATATGCTTCCATCAGTTACTAGATGAAGGCTCATGTTTGTCCTTCTGAGTCTGGATTACTTCACTCAGGATGATATTTTCTAGTTCCATCAATTTGTCTGCAAATTTCATGGTGTCATTGGTTTTTACTGCTGAGTAGTACTCCATTTTGGATATGTACCACATTTTATTTAACCATTCTTCAGTTGAGGGCCATCTAGGTTGTTTCCAGGTTCTGACTATTACAAATAATGCTGCTATGAGCATAGTTTAGCAAGTGCCCTTGTGGTATGATTGATCATTCCTTGGGTATATGTCCAAGAGTGGTATCATTGGGTCTTGAGGTAGACTGATTCCCAATTTTCTGAGAAACAGCCATACTTACTTCCAAAGTGGCTGTACAAGTTTTCACTCCCACCAACAATGGATGGGTGTTCCCCTTGCTCTGCATTGTAGATGAATGTCTAAATGGTCTTATTTATAAATAAATAAATAAATAAATAAATAAATAAATAAATAAATAAACAAACAAACAAACAAACCATGGATCCAAATATGTGGGTGAAAACCTTAGAGAGATCAGGGAAATAGGGAAGGCCACCAGCCAACCTTGACTCACCAACTCTGCAGCTTCCTGTCTACCGATGTCTATATGCCTTTCTGTTCTTCGATCTGATTTTCTCTCTCTGCCCAGCTATATCACTTCCTCTTCCTACACAGCTCTGTCACTTTCTATCTGTCTGTACAGACCTCTAGACCTCGATGGCTAACTGGTATTGGAATTAAGATGTGTGCCACCACACCTGGCTCTGTTTGCAGTGTGGCCTAAAACACATGGAGCTCATGCCTACTTAGTGATAGGATTAAGGGCATGTGCTACCACTGCTGCCTGACTTCTTTTTTTACTTAAAATGGCTAGCCTTTTTCCTCTGATCTCTAGGCAAGCTTTATTTATTAGAATACAAATAAAATATCGCCACACTGCATCTTCTTCAATATAAGCTGTCACCAGTGTTTTTAGTCTTAGCCATTCTGACAGGCATAAGATGGTATCTCAGAGTTGTTTTGATTTGCATTTCCCTGATGACTAAGGATGTTGAGTAATTCCTTAAATGTCTTTCAACCATTTGAGTTTCCTCTGTTTAGATCTGTAGCCCATTTTTTTTTTAATGGATTGTTTGGTATGATGTCTACTTTCTTGAATTCTTTATATATTTTGAAGATAGTCCTCTGTCAGATGTGGGGTTGGTAAAGATCTTTTCCCATTCTGTAGGCTGCGTTTTGCCTTATTTACCATGTCCTTTGCCTTACGCTTCTCAATTTCAGGAGGTCTTATGTATTAATTGTTGTTCTCAGTGTCTGTGCTACTGGTGTAATATGAAGTGGTCTCCTGTGACACTGTGTTCATAGCTACTTCCTACTTTCTCTTCTATCAAGTTCAGTGTAAGTGGATTTATGTTGCAGTCTTTGATCCACTTGGACTTGACTTTTTTTTTTTTTTTTCTTTTTTTGGTTTTTCAAGACAGGGTTTCTCTGTGTTGTTTTGTGCCTTTCCTGGGAATTCCCTTGGTAACTCAGTCTAGCCTTGAACTCACAGAGATCTGCCTGGCTATGTCTCCCGAGTGCTCGGAATAAAGGCATGCGCCACCACCACCCAGCTGTACTTGACTTTTGTGCATGGCAATAGATAAGGATCTATTTGCAATCTTCTATATGTTGACATTCAGTTATGCCAGCACCATTTGTTAAATATGTTTTTGTTCCATTGTACAATTTTGGCTTCTTTGTCAAAAATCAGTTGGTCATGAGTGTGTGGATTAATTTCAAAATCTTCAATTCCATTCCTTTGGTTCACATATTGGTTTTTATGTAAATAACAAACTGTTTTTATTACTATAGCTCTGTAGTAGAGCTTGAGGTCAGGGATGGTGATGCCACCAGAAATTGCTTTAAATGTACAGGATTTTTTGTTAGCTATTCTGAGTTTTTCATTTTTCCATATGAAGTTGAGTATTGTTCTTTCTAGGTCTATGAAGAATTGTGTTGGGATTTTGAAGGGGATTGCATTGAATCTGTAGATTGCTTTTAGTAAGATTGCCATTTTACTACGTTAACCCTACCTATCCATGAGTGTGGGAGATCTTTCATTTTCTGGTATCCTCTTCATTTTATTTCTTTAGAGACTTAAAGTTCTTGTTGTCCAGGTCTTTAACATGCTTAATAAGACTTACCCCCAAGGTATTTTATGTTATTGGTGACTAATGTAAAGAGTGATGTTTCTCTGATTTCTTTCTCAGCCCATTTATCATTTCTATGTAGGAGAACTACTTTTTTTTTTTTTTTTTTTTTTTTTTTTTTTTTAGTTAGTTAATCTTGTAACCTGCCATGCTACTGAAAGTGTTTATCAGCTGTAGGAGTTCCCTGGTAGAATTTTTGGAATCACTTATGTATACTATCATGTCATCTGCAATTAGCAAAACAATTGATTCTTCCTTTCCAATTTGTATCCCTTTGATCTCCTTTTTTGTTATCTTACTGTTCTAGCTAGAACTTCAAACACTTTATTGAATAAATATGGGGAGAGTGGACAGCCTAGTCTTATTTCTGACATTAGTGGATTCGCTTTGAATTTCTCTCCATTTAATTTGATGTTGGTTGTCAGCATGCTGTAAATTGCTTTTATTGTGTTTAGGTATGTTCCTTGTATTCCTGATCTCTACAAGACCTTTATACTGAAGGATTTTTTCAAGTTTTGTGTTGGATTTTGTTGGCATTTTCAGCATCTAATGAGATGATCATGTGGGTTTTTTGCTTTCAGCTTGTTTATATGGTGTGTTACCATGACTGATTTTCATATGTTGAACAATCCTTGCCTCCCAGGGATGAAGCCTACTTGGTCATGGTGGATAGTTTTTTGATGTGTTCTTGCCAGTAGTTTATTGAGTATTTTTGCATCAGCGTTCATGAGGGAGATTGGCCTGTCATTCTCTTTCTTTATTGCATCTTTCCGTAGTGGTTTGGGTATCAGGGTAACTGTAGCATCATGAAAAGAGTTTGGCAATGTTCCTTCTGTTTCTATTGTGTGGAACAATTTGAATAGTATTGGTATTCACTCTTCTTTGAAATTCTGGTAGAATTTTGTGCTGAAACCATCTGGTCCTGAAGGTTTTATTGTGGTTGTTGTTTTGTTTTGTTTTGTTTTGTTTTGTTTTGTTTTGTTTTTTGGTTGGGAGACTTTTAATTACTGTTTCTATTTTTTAGGGGTTATAGGTCTATTTAAATTGTTTATCTGGTCTTGATTTAATTTTGGACTCTGGTACCTATCCAGAAAATTGTCCATTTCCTTTAGATTTTCCAATTTTGCGCAATATACATTTTAAAAGTATGACATGATGATTCTCTGGATTTCTTCATTGTCTGTTGTTATTTTTCCCTTTTCATTTCTGATTTTGTTAGTTTGGATGTTCTCTCTCTCTGCCTTTTGGTTAGTCTGGATAGGTGTTTGTCTATCTTATTGATTTTCTCAAAGAACCAACTGTTTGTTTCAGTGATTTTTTTTTTGTGTGTGTTGTTCACCTTGTTTCCATTTTATTAATTTCAGCCCTCAATTTAATTATTTCCTGGCATCTGTTCCTCCTGGGTGAGTTTGCTTCTTTTTGTTCTAGAGCTTTCAGGTGTGCTGTTAAGTTGCTAGTGTGAGATTTGTCCAACTTCTTTATGTGGGCATTTAGTGCTATGTGTTTTCTTCTTAGCACTGTTTTCATAGTGTCCCTTAAGTTTGGGTATGTTGTACATTCATTTTCATTGAATTCTAGGAAGTCTTTAATTACTTTCTTTTTTTTCCCTTCTTGACTCATTGGTGATTCAGTTGAGCATTATACAGTTTCTATGAGATTGTAGGATTTCTGTAATTTCTGTTGTTGAAATCTAACTTTAATCTATGGTGTTCTGATAAAATACAAGAGGTTGTTCCAATTATTTGGTATGCATTGAGATTACTTTGTGACTGATTATGTGGTCAATTTTTAGAGGGTTCCATGGGATACTGAGAAGAAGGTACATAATTTTGTTTTAGGGTGGAATGTTCTCTATATGTCTAAGTGCTTTTGAGGTATAACATCTGTTAGAACCTTTATTTCTGTGTTAAGTCTTTTGTCTGGCAGACTTGTCCATTTGTAAGAGTGGGGTGTTGAATTCTCCCATTATTACATTATAAGAGGGTTTGTATCTAGTCTTTTTGTATTTTGTTATGCCATGTTCAGTGGATATTCTTAGGAGGCCCTTTCTGAAGGGAAAGGAAAGAGAAGTAGACCTGGAGGAGAGTGGAGGTTTGGAGAGTGTGTGTGTGGGTAATGAGAGGGATATAAGGAAAGGAATCTGTTGTTTGGATATATTAAAAACAAAAAATAAAAATATGAAAGAGAAACTGAAAAATAAAGAACTTAGTATTTGATTGATGGTCCATGTAGGCACTGGATGCACAACATGAGCAACAGTGTGAGTGTTGTTGTTATTACCTTATCTAGGCTCTACTGCTCCTCTTTAGCCAACCAAATCCACTGTCTGTGTAACCAACTTTGTAACTTTGGAAAATTGACATTATGTTTTGTAGATGTAACCGTTTTGTTAAATAAGAAACACAGAGCCAAATACAGAGTTAATAGCCAAGAGGTCAGAACAATAGCTGAGAGCTGAAAACCTTACCCTTCACTGTTGCTGCTGTCTTGCCTTTCCACAAGAGACCTACTTCCTGTGTCCTACCTTTTATATAGACTTTCTGTTCTGCCTTCTCATTGATTGTAAACCTCCTTGTCACCGCCTGTCTGTACAGACCTCCAGGTCTTCTATGGTTGGTATTGAGATTAAAGTCGTGTGTCGCCATGCTGGCTGTATCCTTGAACACACAGAGACCCTGCCTAGCTCTGCCTCCCAAGTGCTGGGATTAAAGATGTGCACCACCACCACATAGCTTCTGCTATGGTTTGTTCTGACCCCAAGGCAACTTTATTAATATACAAATAAAATCACATTTCAGTACAAATAAAATATCACCATAATGTTTTCCATATACACTAGACCATCCTGTTAGATCAAACTTTTTTTTATATCCTTGTATATATTTGAAAGCAAAGGTGTATTTATTTCTAAAATGTTCATCTTAATCATTTTAAACCACTTTCTCACATATCTTTATGTCTGATTTTAAAAAAAAAAACTGCTTTTTAAAACTCCCTAAGAATATACAAGAAAGAATCAGCAATCTCATAATAGTAAGTATATTGAACCATGTGCCTAACCACAAATTTACCACATTGTTTTTTTTCCATAGTTTCTGGTTCATGGCTATATGAATGGTCCCAAAACCACCAAATGCAATTGATTTCCAAGTTCAAATGTATCTTGTTGTTGTCCTTGCTCAGCTCATGTTTAGTTGTG